>NC_060161.1:6124223-6131084 GCF_021292245.1 Micropterus dolomieu
TAGTCTACTTTTGGAGACTCTAGGAACCACAAGTAACCCTGCATTCTGGGAGCGCAGTGCTCTGGTGGGGTAGTAAGGTACTATGAGCTCTTCAAGATAAGATGGTGCCTGACCATTAAGAGCTTTGTAGGTAAGAAGAATGATTTTAAATTCTATTCTGGATTTTACTTGAAGCCAATGCAAAGAAACTAAAACAGGAGAAATATGATCTGTTTTCCTGGTTCCTGTCAGAACACGTGCTGCAGCATTCTGGATCAGCTGAAGAGTCTTAATGGACTTTTTCGAGCAGCCTGATAATAAGGAATTGCAGTAATCCAGCCTAGAAGTAACAAATGCATGGACTAGTTTTTCTGCATCATTTTTAGACAGGATGTTCCTGATTTTCGCAATATTACGTAGGTGAAAAAAGGCGGTCCTTGAAATTTGCTTAATGTGAGACTTAAACGACATGTCCTGATCAAAGATAACTCCAAGATTCCTCACAGTGGTGCTGGAGGCCAGGGTGATGCCATCCAGAGTAACTATATCTTTAGATAATGCGTCACGGAGGTGCTTAGGCCCCAGAACAATAACTTCAGTTTTATCTGAGTTTAACATTAGAAAATTACAGGTTAATTTTCCTATTAGTTTGCACTATTGCTCTTGTGGTTTTAATTTTACACCTGGTATTAAAATGCGATCCGATACAAATGTGATAGAGATCACATTTTACCGGCGGAGATAAATAAATAAATACTGAGAGAGTGTGAGAGAGAGAGAGGCAGAAAGAAATCACTGCTTATTACATGATTCAACATTTCCCTCTCTCACACACACACAGCGGTCCACTACTTGCCCCAGATGTCTGCGATATTGCAACAAAGTTTAAGTTTCAATAGTGTGTTCAAAAGACTATTGCTCCGCCCTTTATGGTAGGTAAAATATTAAAGTGTTATTATTTTATAGCAAGCATATTATCATAACATAGTTCAAGTTAACAAAGTCAATCTACTGATGCTGGACAGTTTTTTTAGTGGCTGCACAACAAAGTGCAAATAAATATAAATAAATAGTTCTAATAATTCTAACTTTTTATGTTGCTTACAACCGGCAGCCTGGTGGAACTACTACTACTTTGTAATCATAAAGAAATGTCTGTTGATGAAATAAAGTCAAATTGTGGTGCTTCTATTAGCCTACTTTCTTTTTGCCATACTTGGTAACCTTTTTATAAAAGCAATAGCTCACTTCAGGCCCTGATATACCTTATTATGTCACCAGGGCTCTCATGTTTTATCAAAAGTTTGGAGTGAGATAACGCATGTTAGGGGAGAAGCCACTCAAATATTTGCAGCAGCGGCCCCTCGGCCCCAGACAATTCTCTCAAGTTTTTACTAGCAGTTAAATTTTATCTATAGTTTATAATTGACCCAAACAAATAGAAATTATAACAATAGGTAAATCTGATAAAAGACTATTTATATATAAACTTATATTTCAAAAATACAAATGTATCAAAACTAAAATGAAATTTGGCTATGTGCACAGCAGTGCTGTATGCCAAGCTGTGTGTGTGAGTAGGCTACACGTTTCAACTTATGAAGTTATGTGTTGTAACTGTTGCACATTTTAATGCCTTGATGACTGGGGTAGGGGGTTCCCATTTGAAGCACTTCGGCTCATGGCCAGCCATGTCATCCATCAAGATGGATGACAGCTTTCCGTCCAGAGCCCAAATATAGAAAAATATCTCTAGTCCTTTCCTTAGTTTCAAGTGGCCAAAGCTAAGCAGTAACAAAGTATTCAAGGTATTTGTACTGAACTTGAGAATTTTCTTTTCATGCCACTTTCTTCTTCTACTTCGCCACATCTGAAAGGGATCTACTTTACTTTGTCTGACAGCTTCAGTTACTAGTTACTTTAAAAAATAAGCTTTTTACACACAAAATGTATGAAGAGTTTAAAAAATAGAATGTTTTGATACAAATTAAATTAAACAGTTATACAGTTTATACAAGTCCAGCTTGTAGAAGGTAGGTTAATTTACAGAAATTTAATTGGCAACTATTTAAAAAATTTTTACTGTTGTTTTCTTGTGATAACAGGATCATTTTCTCGTGATCTCGAGATAATGAACCATAGCTGAATACAGGGGTCGGCAGGTGCGTTTTTTATGATATTTTCGTGGCCGTTTGCTGAGTTTGTAATTAGCTCAGTTGGTAGGGTGCAGGACGTGCATTTCAAGGACTGCAGGTTTGACCACTGATCTCTGCAAAAAATTTTATTCTTCTTTTCTGTGTTTTTTAATCATTCTCTTCAACAAAATAGTTATGAAGAGTTTCAGGGGAATCCAATCACACATTTCCTGACGGCTATTTCAAAGGTTCTGAAATTGCTGTAAGGAAATTTGTAGTTAAATGGATTCCCCTAAATGAGAAGCGGATGAATTTCCTCTGCCTGGGAATGATGTGGAAATGTCCATAGGTTGATGAATGTGGACCAATCGCCGGGATGCACGCACTCCAGCTCGTGCTTAATTGTGAGGATGTGAATGAGTCATCTTCATAACAACTTTGTTGAAGAAGAATATGAAAAAGATTTTTTTTTTAAAGTTGGTCTTCCATGAGGATTGAATTCAAATCTTACGACTATAAGTCTTGTTCCTTACCAACTGAGCTAATCAGTGACACTGTAGCCACCCTGAAATTACCATTAAGAAACATTCTTGCCAACCCCTGTGTTAAACTACTGTTTTGTTATTGAGATCACGAGAAAATTATCCCGTTATCAAGAGAAAAGTATTGGTGCTTTTATTTTATTAAAGGATGTGAATAGGCCTAGGTTACTCACCACTGGCTAAAAAAGCCAAAGCTTCTTGTTGCAAAGAAGTTGTAGAGTTTTAGACTGCATGAATAAAAATTTGGCTATACTCCCCAACATCAGCCACTCTCACTGTCTTTGATCTTGGGTAAGTGGCAAGTGATTTTGCACAGGAATCGTAAAATAAAAATGCTACAAAAAACAAAACTACAGTTACCGCATCCATCGTGTCTTCCAACTTCCACTCACAGTGTACACCATAGGTGTGCACGCGCATCCATGTTGCCTTGTCAGGGACATGGTTGTAACGGGATCATGGAATTTACTCGGAAACAACACATTTCAATTTCTGATCAGCTTAACGGCTCTTGCATTTAGTAGGCTACAGGGAAAGCAATGAACTTGGCACAAAAATGATCATCCATTAATTAAATATAGCAGGACAACTTCGAGGACGTTATCTCTTAACTTGGGCCTACTTCTCAGCGTGAGAAATAGACCTACAAGGTGTGGTGTGTGAGCTTGTGAACTGGCTGAAGTACGTGTGTCTCATGGTGTATTTGTGAGACTTGAGAGCCCTGATATCACAGACTCAAAGTTTGAGTAGCAGATGTGAATCTTGTGACAAATATAAAAAGTACCTTTCTCTCACAAGTGTCCTAATCCAGACAATAATCCCACACAGCCCTGCCACAGCAGCAACGTTACTCAAAATAGCGGTGTTGGGAATTAATTAACGTTATAACAGCCATGGCTAACATTTTACAAGATATATAGCTTCCATCATGTAACTGAGGACTCTAGCGCTAGCTTATTACGTTTATTACAAGTAAGTTAGAATGCTGAGGTGACGTCCAAATAAATGACTCATAACCGCTCCTAACCAACGGTATGTAAAAGGGTTAATTGATTTGCTTGAAATTGTTCGTTTGAGCTGTAACATTAAGTAAACTTAAGGTAATTAATAACTGATTCATAGTTAACTGTTAACGTTGGCCTCAACAAACTAACTTTAGTGTTGCAAAATAACGTTAACGTTACCACATTTATATATTAAAAAGCATTTATCTGCACGCTATGTAACACGTGTCATAATGCCCTCAAAAACACTGGTGGAGAAACACACTGAGCTGCAGCACACACAGTGACAAGACGTCCGTCTGCTGCCTCCCTTCACCCCCACCCTCACTACCGAACGTTAGATACCCTCCAGGTAGTCAGTGGACATAAAGTTGTTACAGTGATGTAGAGACAGTGCTTGTTAAGTAAGTTTGTTAAAAATTATAACTGACCGCTCTGAAACTTTTGCTCCAGTCTAGGTTGTGAAGCTGGTACGGCAACATGTACAGCTGATTCGAAGCTGTGGCTTGTCAGGATCCACCCTACTCTGCTTCTGATAGTAGTCCTTGACACTAGAACCGCCTAGACGATCTAACTATTAGGGTTTTCATACAAATAACTCTGTTTAGCCACGTTTCCACCAAAAGTACCCATGACTTTTTAGTCCCTGGATCTCTTTTCAAGGGAATGAAAGTTTCCTTCATCCCGTTGTTTTGTGTGTTTCCACCGTGGTCTAAAGACCTGTGAAGATTAGACAAATTAACTAGCAGATGTAGGCTATACGGCATACAAAGCGATGGACTGGCATCATTATTTAGTAACCATGATCCATGAGCAAAATTTTAAAATGAACATCAGATTTGATTGGAATATAATGATAAACTATGCTTGACCACTAAAAACAGTTATTTTGTGTGGGAGTATAATGAAGAGACACATGATGAAGTTCATTACAAATTTAATAACAAACTGGATGTCACGCTTGCCTGTCTGATTGGCCCTGTTTACTTTAGGTCTCTGTGAGTTTTGTTTATTGGTCTGTTCAGTATCTGGTATTTAGTATGTGTTTTGGTTCCATCTCTTGTGTTCTACTGTTTCGCCTTGTTTATTCTTATGAGGATTGTTGTGTTGGTTTTCAGTCTGTTTTCACTGTTATGTTGTAGTCCATCTGTATTAGTTTGTAGTCTACGCAGTGCCTTTAGTGCAGTTTAGTCTGTTTCCTGTCTAGTTTAGTTTTGATCCATGACTGGCTTAGTTCCTGTCTCTTTCTGTTATTATCTGGTGTTTGTTTCATGCTTGGTGCCTGTCTGCTAAGTGTAATTGGGATCTCTGCCTGATTAGTCGTTCATTTGTTTATGATCATTCTGTCTCTTCTTGTTCTGTTCTGTTCAGTTATCTTAGTCCGTTCTGTCTTGTGGAATTGCCTGTGTTTCCCTACGCAGGATAAGCAGTTGACAATGGATGGATTTCTGACATGTAGTGTGCAAGTATTTGTAAATAACAAAAAAAATCCATTTTGGTATTGGGTAAGCTTGTACATAAAGAATAACTTTAAAGAAAAAGCATTTTAGAAATGGGTTAAGTAACTCCATTTTCTGTATAAACAACATGAATTGTGTTAATTGCATGGTTGGAACAAACCGGTGTGGGGCTAACTGTGTTTAAAATTTTGAAAATGTGACCACAGATAGGACAAAAGTATGTTAGCGGTTGTGAAAAACTGTAAAGTATATGAGTAGTATATTAAGAGCAGCTTTGCGCGCTCCAGCGAATGAACACGCATAGATCGGGGGTGCAGATGTCACGGGGAGTAGGGGTGGTTGCGCAATACAGCCATTCAAGGCCCCTATGAAAATCATGATATTACCTACAGTTATTATCCCTCTATATGCAGCTAAGTTATGTTAGATATAGTGTATTATAATCCTTATGCCTCATCAATATGCTGGGAGAAATATCAAGACAGATTTTAAAGCATATAATATAATGCGGCGTTTCTTCTCTCGGTGATGGCGTGGCTGATAGCCTAATGTGTGGGTGTGTGTGTGTGAGTCTCTGACATGCAGTAACAACTTGTTGTGAAAAGAGGAGTTCGAGGTACATCCCATAGAGGGAGGAGGGGGTGATGAGAGTTAGTATGGATTTTATATCCTTTTTCTTAACTGTGGTTAAACTGTGTTATAGTAAATAATAATAACAATTAACTTTCTCAGTAACAAAATGTTTCAAATGCGTGAGTGATTATTTACTCTTTACGTTCTTGTTTTAAACTTTCAATTCAATTCAATTCAAATTAGCTTTATTGGCATGAATGTAATAACAACATTGCCAAAGCATCATATATACACAACATAAGAACAATCAGCCCCATACATTTCAGAAACAATTAAAGCATAAAGTAATCAAAGTGTATGTGTGTTTGTGTTTTAAAGAAAAGAGAAAAAAAAAGAAAAATTAAAATAAATAAATAAATAAAACAGTAAGCGTGTGTGTGTTTAAAAAAATTTTAAAAATAAAATAAATAAACAAAACAGTAAGCGTGTGTGTGTTTGTGTGTGTGTGTTAAAAAATAAAAATATATTAAAAATAAAATAAATAAATAAAACAGTAAACGTGTGTGTGTTTGTGTGTGTTTGTTAAAAAATAAAATATATTAAAAATAAAATTAATAAAAAAAACAGTAAGCGTGTGTGTGTGTGTGTATGTGTGTTAAATATATATACACTACCGTTCAAAAGTTTGGGGTCACATTGAAATGTCCTTATTTTTGAAGGAAAAGCACTGTACTTTTCAATGAAGATAACTTTAAACTAGTCTTAACTTTGAAGAAATACACTCTATACATTGCTAATGTGGTAAATGACTATTCTAGCTGCAAATGTCTGGTTTTTGGTGCAATATCTACATAGGTGTATAGAGGCCCATTTCCAGCAACTATCACTCCAGTGTTCTAATGGTACAATGTGTTTGCTCATTGGCTCAGAAGGCTAATTGATGATTAGAAAACCCTTGTGCAATCATGTTCACACATCTGAAAACAGTTTAGGTCGTTACAGAAGCTACATAACTGACCTTCCTTTGAGCAGATTGAGTTTCTGGAGCATCACATTTGTGGGGTCAATTAAACGCTCAAAATGGCCAGAAAAACAGAACTTTCATCTGAAACTCGACAGTCTATTCTTGTTCTTAGAAATGAAGGCTATTCCATGCGAGACATTGCTA
>NC_060161.1:6131184-6146308 GCF_021292245.1 Micropterus dolomieu
ATCACTTGATGGTACTTTACTCTAGACTGCTGCATCCAGGCGCACACAACACAGCTGCTGCAGCAGTGTGTGTGTGTTGGAGAGAGACGCACACAAAGAGAACTGTTGAATTAAATATGTTAATATGGAAATAAATCAATTTAAGGAGCTTTAAATTAAGTATTTACTGCATCTAATTGTATCAGTTGTTAAACCGTGGCAAAATGTGGAAATAAGGCACATACATTTTCCAATATAGTGTTCCCTTCTACACACAAACGCAGTGTGTCTTTGCTTGTGCTTCCTAAGGGACGGTGTAGCCAAAGGGCACATCATAACAGCCTGCACTGGGGCCCGTTGTTACTACCTTATGCCGCTGGGTCAAGCCTAGGTTTTTCTGTCATCCTGGAATTCTAAATTCTGCTTTTGTGAAACAGTCCTCTGGTTTCAATGTTAAACCACCACAACAATGACAATAACCAACAAAACACTATACTAACACTAACACTATATTCTAAGCAAAGACGTTTAAAAAAACATGAATCATTAAGTAACATTTGTATTTCAAACAAATGGGAAACTTATCAGCAAATTTTAACAAAACTCCCTTCACGTGATGCATCATGGGAATTCTGAGGGACAGACATAGGCTACTATGTATCACTCACACAGGCAGCCTGGTTTGGCCTTCGTGAAACGGATAAAACCAGTATGCACTTATCACACTAGGTCAAGCCAAGGTTTTTCTGTTATCCTGGATTTCTAAATTCAGCTTTTGTGAAACAGCCCTCAGCCCAGCAGCTGTAAAATAGGCGTACTGCAGCAGCGTCAATAAAAACAGTTTCTTCCATTATTATCTATTTCATTCTGCTGAGTGTTTATTAAAATACATTTACCAATATTTACATATATAACTTGCCTATACAAGTTAGAGTGTAGTTTTATTTTTTACATTGTTAAGTAAAGTGGTCCATTTGGATGTGAGACACGTAGCTGCACATTCTAAAAGAATAACTGAACTGAAACTAACTGAAAACAACGCGCCGTCATCATAAACATAAATAGGCAACAGTATATGCCTATCTGCCAGACTAAGAAAACAGTCTGCTTTGATGACAGATTTCTGCCTGCTTTGACGGGTCGTGTGATGGAAGTTTACCGTTTCACCCTGCATGCTTCATTATTATAGACCAATGTTTCACTATAATTTTTGATCTTTTTATTAGGTTGCAGTTAGGTGAAGTTTCCCATGGGAAAGATGCTCATTAGAGAGTTTTCTTATCTGACTGTCCTTGATAAGCCTTCATCTCAGGGCAGTTGTACTCTACTCCCTTCCTCGCTAAGATAGCTGCGTAATACCCTTACAGTATAAAATCACCTTCTTCTTCACTGGCTCTTGGTCTTGCACTCTGCAGACTGGTTGCACTCTGTATGTGTGTCTGACCCTTTGCAAAGAATAACACCCTTAAAAGACATCTGGATTGAATTCTTTATTTCAGAAGACTCACTAATGGTTTAATTTCCATTACAGTCATTAGCAGGCTGTCTCCCAACTTTTAAAAAGAATATTTTTATTTGGATATTCTATATGGTTTATGGGTGAAGCAGTATAAATCACCATGAAACCAGGAATTAAAATACTTAAGCAGAGGCAGGGATACTGTATATAGACAACAGTGCAAATCTCCACCATCCCTCCCAACAACTGCATCATGCCTATGAAGGTCTGCCAGACCGTTGCGGCACCTGTAGGGGGCTGCTAGAATGCTAGCCGTTTTAGCATTAACTAGGTACTGCCCATGTGCTTCTCCCAACAAAGATCAGAGCCTTCAACACACACAGCAATGTGCAGTATGACAAAAAATGATGATTTTTGAAAATGAACACATGTGAACCTGTTCTGGTACAACCCTAAATACAATTATGAACCTGACAATGAGCATAATATGACTACTTTAAGTCCAAGCTGACCCAGCATGGTTCCTAACCCGGCTGTCTTTCCTCTCCTCTGAGCGATCACCTTTGATAGAGGGCCTGCTGCTCCCTAATCCAAAACTCTCTTCCTTTTCTGAAGACATGTTTCAGCAATATAGCTGGAAAAAACAGATGAAAAACAAAAATGTAGTGAAGTTTGAAGGAGCAGCTGCTGCATCTACACATGCTGCTGTCATCATAGCAGCTGATTAACAAAAGATTACAACAGATTCAATAAAAACATGCACCACCTACCAGGAGGATGCCCTTTACTCTCAGCCTCTGCAACTTTGATACCTATACTGTGAACAAATGGACTGCATTTAGAAGAAATTTTTACACTTTAACAATTTTGAGTAAATTTGCTGAAGACAGCAGAACAACAAAAACTTTCTGTTCTTTTAGCAACTGCTACATGAGAAATGTCGCAATTTGCAAATTTGAGGCCGGACTACGAGGAGTTGATTTACAGGTAGCTTTACTTTTTGTTAAACTGCTAAATGCTGCTAACTGTATCTGTTGTTAGCTAGTTAGCCTGGTTAGAACGTGAAGCTAGCTGTCCTCAGCCCAGTCTACATTACGGGAATGGGTAGTAACACACACTCAGCGCTATTGGCAACTATAAACGCCAAATAAGACAAAGCTATTTTCACAGGAAATACATATTCAGAATAAAATAGCACTCGGTTTTCCATTTCATGGGAACTTTAAGGAGGTTCTGAAGAGATTCCATTGTTTCCCAGAGCAAGTGAATTATTCTTTTGTTATCTCCTTAGTGTTTGCTTGTCTGGGAAATTACTATAAGTAAACAATACAAGTAATAAATAGAACATTTATATTTAAAAGTTTAATTTATTGATTCTCACAGAGGAAGTTAATTATCTGTATGCAACCCATCCAGAGTATGTAGGAGCAGTGGGCATCTCTTGTCTAGTACCTATATTTGCTAACCTGCTTGTCATGTGGTTTGGGAGGAAAGCAGCGCACACACAGAAACCCATGTAAGCGCCTCGCTAGCTGCTGTGGTACTGGGTAGAAGAGTAACAGACTGGTTTGCTTGTGAGCAGTCAGAGCACTTCAAAGTGAGTCATCTGTCTGCTGTGGTTTTTACTTCACAGTCAACACAACATAAGGGTATTTCCTGTGACAATGAAAAACAGCAAAAACTTGAAGCACCATGGTCTTGTTTTTTGTTTGTTTTATAGCCATGTAGTCAAATCATTTGAGAATGATTTGCTTTCATTTCGTTGTATGACCTTGTGTTGTGTGATAAAGAGACTACGATGATCACCTGAATAGTGATCACCAGCCACTGTGACAGGTGGATTTTAAAATCCACTAGCCACACAGGCTTCTTACCAGCCAATTTGTTTAGCCTCATAAATTGTAGGTGAAATACAGGAAATGCACAAACATCGTTCATGAACGTGTTAAGAATACACATTGTGTATTGTTATGTGTTGTGAGTGCTGTCAAGTTATTAACGAAATCAATATAATTATCACTCTTAGAATATACATTTTTTAAAATCTTTTTATTTATTGATTTCCCCTGTCACAGACAGTTATCATATACTGACTGCTGAGTCCACAAAAGATGAACAGACACACTCTTCTTCCTAGACCTCTGCTGTAGCTGCATCTTCCATGAGGGCTGATTTCCTTGACCATATACGCTGCTGGAATGCCACATTTCTATTGCTGGGCTGGGGTCAAAGTCTTTGATTGAGGGGGAGGACGGATGGACCTAGAGCAGGTCAGACAGCGTCTCACACTTGATACTAATATTTTAAAGTGGTATATTTTTTATATTAAGCAGAAATATTGTGCTGCTGTACCCAAAACATAATAGAAAATCAAACTGCTCCATGGCATTAGAAATTTGTGCATGTGTCTTTTTTTTTTATTAAAATTTATCATTAAGTAAATGCAAGTTGCTTTGCAGTGCTAATCCTGCACTGTTTTCTGGAACAGGCCATTGTTGGAAACTCACTATCTCTGAATTGCTCAGGATTCCAGACCCCACGTCACCAAACCTGTTGTCCATGACAGCTTGTCCGGAAGTTTGTCTTTGTTAGTCATAGTGCGGCTGGTGTCACTGTGTCTCAGGTTGACACCCTTGTTGGAATCCAACACCTTCCTCAGCATTGGTTCAGGTCTTGTTGTCGTGGACTTGTTGTAGCCGGGCTTCCACCGCAACAGGGCCCCCCCCTCAACGGACGCCTCCAGGCAGACCCCCCGGCTTGTCAGGGTGGGCCCGGTAGAAGTCTGTCAGGAGGGACTTGTCCAGGATTTGGCAGGTGGGGATCCAGGAACGTTCCTCTGGGCTGTAGCCGGCCCAATCCACCAGGTACCGGTATCCCCGGCCTCTACGTTGTACATTGAGGAGGCGGCAAACTGAGTAGGCAGGGTGGCCATCAATTATTTGAGGAGGGGGAGGCGCCGCCGCTGGTATGGAGAGGGAGTTGGTGGAAATGGGCTTGATATGGATATGGAAGACGGGGTGGACGTTAAGGTGAGGAGGGAGGGTCAGGTGGAGGGGTTGATGATGGCCTCGATGGGGCAAGGGCCAATGAACCGGGGGGTGAGTTTTTTCAAGGAGGTCTGTAGGGGGAGATCCTTGGAGGAAAGCTAGACCTGCTGCCCCGGCCGGTAGGCAGGCGCAGGGGTCCGGTGGCGGTCCGCCAACTGGCGGTTGCGGGCTGCGGTGTGCTGCAGAGCCGCCCTGGCCTCCCTCCAGACTCTGTGGCAGCGTCGAAGATGGGCTTGTACCGAAGGAACCGCTACCTCCTCTTCTAGTGACGGGAACAAGGGGGGTTGATAACCCAGGGAACACATGAACGGAGACATACCAGTGGCGGCGCAGATTTGGGAGTTGTGGGCATACTCGATCCAGGGGATGTAGGAACTCCAGGAGGTGGGTCTACGGTATACTACACACATGAGCTCCGCCCCCAGGTCCTGGTTGACCCGCTCGGTCTGCCCGTTGGTCTGGGGATGATAACCGGAGGAGAGTGGCTCCAAACGCGGGGCAGAAAGCCTTCCAAACTTACGAGGTGAATTGGGGGCCCCTGTCAGAAACTATGTCCAGGGGGATGCCGTGGAGGCGTAAAACATGGTCTATGAGGAGGCGGGCAGTTTCCAGAGAGGTGGGGAGACAGGGGGGACAAAGTGGGCGGACTTGGAGAAGTGGTCGACCACTGTGAGGATGAATGTGTTTCCATTAGAACTGCGGAGGCCGGTGACGAAATCCAGGGCGATATGGGATCAGGGGCGACCGGGGACCGGAAGGGGGCGGAGCAGACTGGCGGGTGGCTGGTGGGACAGTTTGGTGCGGGCGCACACCTCGCAGGCTGCTACAAAGGCCCGACAGTCCTTGTCCATGGTGGGCCACCAGAACTGCTGGCGGAGCAGGAAGAGGGTGCGAGCCATCCCTGGGTGGCAGCTGAACCTGGAGGCGTGCGCCCATTGGAGGACCCGGGAGTGGACACTTGAGGGGCCAGTGCCTCCATTCCTCCAGAGCCAGTTTGATAGCCAGCAGCTCACGGACAGCCGGCGTGAAAAGAAGGCGCAGGGGTGGAGTTTGGCGTCCACAGGGGAGCGCTGGGAAAGGCTGCCGCCTACGCCGACGTCCGAGGCGTCCACCTCAACCATGAACTGAAGGGAGGGGTCGGGGTTGGTGAGGACGGGGGTGGAGGTGAACAGGTTCGGGAGAAGGCTGCAGCGGCCTCTGCAGACCAGATGAAAGAAACCGAGGAGGAGGTTAGACGGGTGAGGGGGGCAGCGATGGTGCTGAAGTTGCGGATGAATACCTGTTTTACGGAGGTGGGGGTTGGCCAATCTGCAACCGCCTGAATCATTGATGGGTTGGCACGGAGACGCCCCCCCTTGATTATGAAACCAAGGAACTGGACTGTGAGGGCGTGGAACTCACATTTCTCGGCTTTGACAAAGAGTCTGTTCTCTAGAAGCCGCTGTAGGGCCAGACGGACATGCTCGACGTGTTGGGCAGGGTCGCGGGAGAAGATCAGGATATTTTGCAGATACACAAAGACGAAGAAGTGGAGGAAATCTCGGAGGACGTCATTGATTAATGCTTGGAAGATTATAATAATAAATAGTAATAAATAAATAATCATAGTGACCAAGGGGGGTCTTGAAGGCGGTTTTCCATTCGTCCCCCTCACGGTTTCACACCGGGTGGTAAGTGTTTCTTAAATCTAATTTGGTAAAAATAGTGGACCGAGAGAGGGACTTGAAGACGGAGTCCATGAGCAGGAGGGGGTACTTATTTTTTATGGTGATGGCATTGAGCCCCCGGTAATCGTTGCAGGGGCGAAGGGTCTGGTCTTTTTTAGCGACAAAAAAGAAGCCAGCCCCTAGCAGTGAGGAAGAGGGGCGGATTATGCCGGCAGCCAGAGAGTCTTTGATGTACTACTCCATAGACTCTCTCTCCGGACGCGACAGGTTGTAGAGGTGACTTGAAGAGAGAGGAGGTCTATGGAGCAGTCGTAGGGGCGGTGGGGGGGGTAAAGACAGAGCCTGGTCCTTGCTAAAAACTTGAGCGAGGTCGTGATAGACATGCGGGACACCGGTAATGTCGGGATGGGTGACGGTTTGGCCATTAAGGCCCGTGGTGTGAAGGGGGCATCAAGAGAAACCAGCGCCCGAGTCGATGAGGGCCCCGAGATGGAGGGTCGCACTCCCCCAGGAGAGGAAGGGGTCGAAGAGAGTTCCAGGGTGGGGCGAGGAAAATCTGCCGGTACTTTTGGGCGCACGGGACAAGCAGACAGGAAATGGCCGGGCTTTCCACAATAGTAACACTCACCAGCCAAGCGGCGCCACTCGCGCTCTTCCGGGGAGAGGTGGGTGCGGCCTAACTGCATGGGCTCAGGAGGTGGTGAGGAAGAGAGCAGAGGTGTTGCTGGGAGTGCCGGCGGGACCCGGTGGAGCAGCGGGGCGTGGCACGGGGGACGGCGAGACAGCGGCCCGAGACAATGAGAGGTGCGAGCGGGAGGTGTAGGAGCCGCGAGCAGTACGATCCCTCTCCCTCTCTCGCAAGTGATTGTCCAGGTCGGTGGCGGCCTCGACCAAAGCATCTAGGTCCCCCGGCGCGTCCCTAATGGCCATTAGGTCTTTAATGCGATTGTTGAGGCCGTCCAGGAATACGCACCGAAGGGCCTCATTGTTCCAGCCCGAATTGGCCACCAGAATACGGAAGTCAAACGAATACTCGGCCACGCTCCGATGGCCCTGGCGGAGGGAGAGAAGGTGACCCGGTTAAACCCACACCGGGCGATCGAAGACTCTCCGCATCTCGTCCACGAAGGAGGAGTAAGAGGAGAGGACGTGTACAGCGTCAAAAATAGACCTGACTGCTATCTCTTCTCTGCGGAGCGGAGAGCCGCTTCTGGTACGTGCTGCAGCCGTGTCTGGTGACTCACAAGCATAAACTATAATGGCTGAAAAAATCTTCTCATGCAGAGCTAGATTTCATAGATGAGGGAGAAGCATGGTTAAAATCTCCATAGATCAGGAAGAGGGCCTGTGGGTGCTGTGTCTGGAGCCTGCTGGTGACTGAGTGCAGGATGTCCGTTGCTGTCTCCGCATGCGCAGAGGGAGGCACGTACACTGCTATCACACTAACATGTGAAAACTCCCGTGGCAGATAATATGGCTGCATGTTAACAGCAAACAGTCCAATGTCCTGACTACAGAGTCACTACTTATTTGAGCAATTTTCAGGTTTACACCATCTTTCATTCACATACACAGCCAGACCCCCCCCCCCCCCCCCCCCCCCACACACACACACACATCTCTTACCACTGTCCGCCATCCTGTCGCAGGAAGTGAAAATTGTCCAGAATAACAGCAGAGTCCGGGATGTTTGGTGTCAGCCAACTCTCAGAGAAGATGAGTACACAGCTGTCCCTGTACTCTCGCTGGTGTCGTGTTAGCGCTGAGAGCTCATCTGTCTTATTAGAAATGGACCTGAGGTTACCCATAGTGACAGAGGGGACAGCAGGTCTAAAGCGCCTTTTCTTCTCTTGAAGTTTCTTTCCAGCGCGACATCCTCTGCGGATCTTGCGCAACAGCTCCGGGGGTATCACCTGTTTATCTCTGGGGATCTCCACTGCGCTCCGCAGCGCTAACAGCTGATCCCGAGTATAAACAATGCGTGTCCTAACTCCGTCAGCCATAGTTCCATAAATAGGTAAAAATAAAAAAGTGCAATAATCCCTAAAGGTGGTGTAAGTCCAGGGAAAGTCTCTACAAAAGAAGTACAATCCAAATCAAGAAAAAATAAGACAAAAGATAGAAGAAATGAGGAGCTGTTGCAACCAGCTGCTGCTCTCGTCAGCGCCGGAAGTAATAGATAGTAATAAACGGTCATGCATTGATTTTATGGAGTACAAATTTGTGAAAAAAATACGACCCTCGGTTGTATGTGGTCAAAATAATTATGCAGAATGTAACCAGTGTGTCCAAGTATCAGATTCTTTTAAATGTGTATTATATTAGAAGTTGTGTGCCATTCATTATCAAAATGATTTATAGATTGAAACGTGTACAACAATGTTTTTTGTTATTATGGTGATATAAATAAAAACACACTCAATCGCATTTCAGGAGATACAAAGGGACTTGTTTCATTGTTTGCTAATCAATGCCCTCTGGTAACAAGAGGTGTAGATGGCAGTCCAGTAATAAGAGGAGAAGATTCTCCAAAAGGCTCTTAATCTCGTAAATTTTTCTTTTGACCTGTTGATTTGGTACAACTGATAAAGGTATATTCAGTATAGCCAACGATTGCAGATATTCATCCCAACCTGTAGGTCTCTGGCTGTCAGACACGTGAGAAGCAGTTACTCCTCTTATCAAATCATACACATGAGACCCTTTAATAACATTACCGTTAAACACAAACTCCCCACGTTCAGTCCATGCAGATATGTTTTTTGAGGAGGATGCTTTTTTTTTTAAAACTTCTTCAAAAACAAAATCTCTTTCTTCATTCTTCTGCTCTGAAGAGTGAAAATCCTCAGCGACCGGCATTGACAAAGTTAGCGTGTTCTGGTCTTTTTCTACTTGGTTTACCATGGTGAGAAATCTCTGCAATGCGATGGAATATTTTTTTGCTTTTTGATGAAGATCTTCAGTCTTTTGATCCAGAATGTCCAGAAAGGCACAGCGATACTCAGGAGGGGGAGAAGAAAACTGCCAGGCTGTTTAAGCGTCTTCTTTTTCTTTGAAGTGCAAACCTTTTTATTGGCGAGCAGTCTAATCTCCGCCTTCTTTTTTAATACTGTGTCTTATTTAAAGGAATTTTAACTTTTAAAACATTGTAAGCTATTTTGCATAACGCTACCAAAAGGTCTGGTGATGCAGATTTAATAATATTCACTCTCTGAGATGGAGATGCTCCGTGCATAGTTTGCAGTAAAGATTTCTTTTAATGCGATCTGAGTCTGAAAACGCTCATGTGACGCAATATAAAACTGGAAAAAAAAAGACTTTGGCCCTGACATATTTTGTTTACTAGCTAATAATTAAGATGTTGCAGGCAAAACACATGATTGTTCTAAGAAAGAAACACAGAAGACGACAATACAGTAAGTAGAAAGAAATATTACTACAATAGGTGACAACAACTAATGCCAGTTCCCTAGCAAAGGTTGTGATCTATAAAAAACAAACTCATTGAAGACATTGAAAATGTGCATCCTGTAAGTAAACTCTGAACCATGTGTACGCACATAAAGAGGAGAAATGAGAAATGGCGACTCACACGGAAGAAGGATGAAACTGTTTAAGTGAATAGTCCTACAACTGTGTAAATATATCGAAATATTACCTCTGAGTAGTATAGGCTTAAAGCCTAAAAGCCTTTCTAAATTTCTAAAACAAAAACAACCAACATAATTTAAGATGATATGTGACACACAAAAAGAACCATGACTGAGGATAATAAACATAAGCGGAGATTCCGTTTCGGCCAAAGAACACCTCGAATGTTTTGGACCGTTTAATCAGGAATCATATTAATTACTTGTATGCAGTACAATTTATTCTCAAGGTGAACAGGAGGACAAATCACATTTAAATTGAAGCCGTTTTCAATGCGTCAGTCGAGCAAATTACTAGTGCATAGTATAATGTTATCACATGTTTTCTTCCTACTCGAGCCAAACGCTGTGCGCCAGTGTATGGATGTGATGCGCTGTCATGGAAAATAACACTATTTCATTGTCGTTTACAACAAGTTACAGGCTATTTCTTTTAACTCATCGCCATCGTTGTTAAGTGGATTGTTTGTGTAACCTGAATACATGTTTAAACACAGATGTAATGCATTTGGTTTACTCTCTTTTCAAACAGGGGAATCCAAATTAGTACCGGGATCATACCGTCTTGCGGGTGTGTGTGTGTGTGTGTGTGTGTGTGTGTGTATGTCCATGTCCCCTTCGGTCCGTGACGTCACTACTCAGGAGGAATGTCCCCTTCCTGCAGATCGGTCATGAAGAGAGGGGAGCCACGGAGCCTCTTTTCATATGATGCAGGAGCGCATGCATTTGAAATATTTGTTACCGAGAGTTTTAAAACAAGAACGATAAATAAACACTCGCGCACACATTTGTAAACATCATGTGAGAGACATCCGTTTTGTGTTCTCATGCATAAATCCATCCCTTTCACAAACTATACCGTTTGCTCCTCGTAACATTTAGTTCCAGATGACAACACCGCATCACATAGACTAATGTAGGCTACCCTATATTATGGTCTATGCAGAGTTAGATGGCGGTGAATATACAGCCGCCTTCATGCGTTCATGTCAAACAGGCAACTGTGTGGCTATTGACAGGCTGTCAATATAAACAACCCTATCAAAACGGATCTACCCCGTGTCTGATCTTACGTTGATCAGACGGATGTTAGGTTTTCTACATTCAAGATTCACTTCAGCGCAAGCCGTCAGGCACCTGCTTTTAACAGGTTGATGGGCACATTACTCTCTCCGCCCATGAGAAACTTAGCAGAAATCATACACAACACATTAATGATGGATTGCTAGAAAACCTGTCTATATGATGTGGGGGACGTATCCTATTCTTGCACCCATCAAAGCTATAAAGCGGATCAACCCCATAATAACATGCATATCGATTGAAGTCACTTCTCGAGAGCCTTGTGTTTTGGTGTTCTCATGCATAATCAGTTTAAAACAAGAACGATAAATAATCACACACGCATTTGTAAACATCTTGTGAGAGCCATCTGTTTTGTGTTATATGAGTTTAACCACTGAGTTAAATCTCGTTGTGTAGCTCCTTTGTCAGAGTTTGACTCCTTTTCTTCCCAAAGTCAGTACGTATTAATATTAATTCCACTAACCATTTATAGACAGTTGTAAGCGTTTGAAGGGATTGGAAATGGCGCTGCCTCACACGTGGACAAAACCTCGTAAACTCACATTGGGGTTGAGATGTTGTGTCGGCTCAGACTTGTTGTTGCAGTGCTGTAGCCCCTATGGCGGGCATTGTTAAATGGAAAAACCCCAGAAAACAGCACTAGTCACGTCAAACTCTTTGAGCAACTACTATTGCTTAAGGTGTTTTGTTGAACTAGACTTCCGATTGCACCACTGTGGCCCCAAGGTGGGCGATGTCAAAAGAGAAACCCCAGAAACCACTTCAACTCTCACACAAATAACAACTCACCTCCAAGAAAGCAAGATTCTCTGCACTATCTGCTTTCAAGTCTATATGGTTTAAGGATTCTAATACACTATACGTAAATTTATTTTTATATAGATAATATCTTGAATTTCATAGGGTTCTTAATGTTTGTGATGTACATAAGGATGCACTTTAATTTATTTGTATACAGATAACTATAATATCACGAAATTCATAGGGTTCTTAAACATTTGTGATATGCATAAGGATTATAATACATTATACTTTAATTTAGTTGCATATAGGTAACTGTAATGTCATGAATTTCATAGGGTTCCTAAGGGCCTGTTTTGCCCCCCCCATCCACATCATCCGCCCCTTCCGAATTAAGCGCGTGGGTCAGTTGCACTCTTACCAGGCTTCAGCACTGTCCAAGCACAGAGTAGCAAATACCATCCTTGCCAGGCGTAGATTGCTTCACATTACAGACAGCTTTCTTTAATTCAAAAAGTGAAAAAGGCATATCAAGGTCCCGACTTGAGACTCTCTTCCGAACAATAACTCCTGGATTTTCAGCTAAAGCCTCCTCTCTACAGCACTTGGCAGTGTCTGACAAGTTCTCAGAACTGTGCACTTTAACTAAAGTCTCCACCAACAACTCTGCTTTTTCATTATTACTAACAGCAGTCTGCCCATTACGAAGCAAAAAAGGCATAGAATAATTTTTCCTAATAACTCCCCAGACATCTGACAGCTTAGTTTCTCTCCCAATAGTATTACAATACTCCCTCCAGTAAACCCTTTTAGCAGCTCTAACAGTCCTTCTAACAACAGCCTGCGCTCTCTTATACTGGACTAAAGCCTTAAGTGTATGATTCTTCCTTATCTGCTCAAATGCCTTACTTCTCTCTTTAATTGCAGCACTACACTGCTCACTCCACCATGGTATAGACTTTTTAAGTCCTCTTCCACCAGCCTTTGGAATTGAGACCTCAGCTGCCTGAAGAATAGCAGACACAAGTTCAGAGTTAAGTAATTCCACATCATTCAAACACCTTTCCTCTAATTCACCACACTGCCTATCAGCTAAAACTTGAAATAATTCCCAGTTGGCTTTATCTAACCTCCATCTCGGTACCCGCACTTCATCTTCTTTAGTTACATCAGTTCCAACTGTTGCAATTATGGGAAAGTGATCACTACCCATAGGTGAGTCACTTAACACCTCCCAGGATGTAATACCTGCCACTCCACTCAATACAAATGTTAAATCCAAAGAACTCTCTGTGTTTCTGTGTCATATCTTGAACGTCTACCATCATTAACGCAAACAAGCAAATTCAATTCAAGGAACTCCTCAATAATCACACCACCATAATCACTGGAGAATTATCATGAGACAGACGGTACACCACTCCATGGTTGAGGTTGGGATGAAAACTGACTCTCATTTAATCTCTCTTCCACTGATTCCCAGCTAGTATTTTTAAAACCCAGATCTTTCTGCGCTGCTTTTACAATTATTTTTAATTTTTTTCCATCTTCCTTTCAGCTTGAGCAGTGCAATTAATAACCTCTACCATGAACAGAACAAAGTCATCTTTTCTCATGAGTAGGGTATCCTCTTTGATCTTACTGCATCCCTGACAAGCAGAACTGCGTGCCTCTACAGCTGCTGTTTTATTCAACTGTACAGTTGGCTGAACAGGTACTTTCCTAGCCGCTTCCGCATATGAGACCCCAGTTTGGATTTTAACCTTCTGTACCACTACAGCTCTTTTGCTAACTGCACATCCCCTGTAAGCTGAGCTATGCTCACCTCCACAGTTACAACATTTCAAGGCAGCTCCTTCCTCACATTTCCCATATTCATGATCCCCGGCGCATCTCCCACACCTCTGCTTCCCCTTACATACTGCCGCGACATGTCCAAACTGTTGACACTCGAAACATCGAAGTAGTGGAGGAATAAATGGCCGAAAGCCATAACTCATGTAACCAACATAGCCTTTATCTGGTAGAACCCTCTCTTCAAACTTCAACATGACTGAAGAACTATCGCTCCTTTCCCCATTTCTGTTCATTTTTAGTCGTCTAACTTCTACAACCTTTCCTCCCGATACATTGGATTTAATTTCTTCAACTGGGACCTCAGGTGGAATGCCTGTAATAAGACCACGCAAATACTTTCCACTCACATTTTCACCCAGAACCTTACTCAAACTGAGCGCTCTCTCTTTGTGTTTGGCATCATTACAGATGATTAACAAAGACCCGTCCCGCAAAACTTTCGCACATTTCACTTTTCCAACTGTGTTTATCTCCTTTGTAAGCTTAACCGGGTTCCATTTACTAAACGACACGCCCTCTTTAACCAGTGTCGCCCACACTGTCCTTCTCAAAATGTCCGCCTTCGTTCTCAGGCCGGCTCAGTGCAACGTTAGCCCGCTTCTGATAACTTCAGCCATGGGAAAAACTGCGCTACCTGCACGCTAGTTATACCATATGATCCATGCCCTTAGTATTTGACGACGACAACAACGTTGAAATATCCAAACCGGTGTCCAACTTTTCCCGTGTCTTCCCCCAAAATAAAACTTTTGAACAAGGAAGTGCCAGGAGTAGTCCTCCAAGTGAAGAGTGGAGGAAGAAGCAGAGTATTTCACTGCATAGGTTGATTGCTTCATGAGCCACAGGTGCGAGACGTTGCAGGTGGTGATGAGCCAGGAGCCAGAGCCAGACACGCCCACAAACACACACAGACAGGACATGACAGACAAAACTGAGAGCAGCAGGGAAGGGGAAACAGAGAAACATGAGGAAGGGAGAGGTGACAAAGCCTAAACATGAAAATATTATGTCATCTTTATTTAAGATATCAGGGGAAGCGTATTCAGATCAAGTCAATCACACTCCTGTGAAATCAAGCTGTCCACTTAGGAAGCAACACTGACTGACAATCAATTTCACATGCTGTTGTGCAAATGGAAAAGACAACAGGTGGAAATTATAGGCAATTAGCAAGACCCCCCCAATAAAGGAGTGGTTCTGCAGGTGGTGACCACAGACCACTTCTCAGTTCCTGTGCTTCCTGGCTGATGTTTTGGTCACTTTTGAATGCTGGCGGTGCTCTCACTCTAGTGGTAGCATGAGACGGAGTCTACAACCCACACAAGTGGCTCAGGTAGTGCAGCTCATCCAGGATGGCACATCAATGCGAGCTGTGGCAAGAAGGTTTGCTGTGTCTGTCAGCGTAGTGTCCAGAGCATGGAGGCGCTACCAGGAGACAGGCCAGTACATCAGGAGACGTGGAGGAGGCCGTAGGAGGGCAACAACCTAGCAGCAGGACCGCTACCTCCGCCTTTGTGCAAGGAGGAGCAGGAGGAGCACTGCCCTGCAAAATGACCTCCAGCAGGCCACAAATGTGCATGTGTCTGCTCAAACGGTCAGAAACAGACTCCATGAGGGTGGTATGAGGGCCCGACGTCC
>NC_060161.1:6146408-6167567 GCF_021292245.1 Micropterus dolomieu
ACAATGCTAGACCTCGTGTGGCTGGAGTGTGTCAGCAGTTCCTGCGAGAGGAAGGCATTGATGCTATGGACCGGCCCGCCCGTTCCCCAGACCTGAATCCAATTGAGCACATCTGGGACATCATGTCTCGCTCCACCCACCAACGCCACGTTGCACCACAGACTGTCCAGGAGTTGGCGGATGCTTTAGTCCAGGTCTGGGAGGAGATCCCTCAGGAGACCATCCGCCACCTCATCAGGAGCATGCCCAGGCGTTGTAGGGAGGTCATACAGGCACGTGGAGGCCACACACACTACTGAGCCTCATTTTGACTTGTTTTAAGGACATTACATCAAAGTTGGATCGGCCTGTAGTGTTTTCCACTTTGATTTTGGGTGTGACTCCAAATCCAGACCTCCACGGGTTGATAAATTTGATTTCCATTGATAATTTTTGTGTGATTTTGTTGTCAGCAATTCAACTATGTAAATAAAGGAGTATTTAATGAGATTATTTCATTCATTCAGATCTAGGATGTTATTTTAGTGTTCCCTTTATTTTTTTGAGCAGTATATTTTCATATTGCTGACGATCAGCCACTCTTGACGGCATGCCCAACGGCAAGGTTGCACAGATTTATGGCCGTGGAAACAGACCACGCTAGTATAACGGCTTTTTGCCGCTAGCCGCGTCAAGCAGCACAGAGCAGATTGAACCAGGCAGGAAGTCAGACACAGAACTCCATGGAGAATCCAGCAAACTGTGACCAGTGATAAAAAAAGCTTGAGAGGAGGGCAAACCAGCCTACTTCATTGGAGGTTGTAGATTTATCAGCGGGTAAGAAGTCCCCTTCCCCACCTAAGAAACAGACTTGCCTACTGCCTAATAGCACAAATGCACCTATTGGATTGACTTGCACTACATTCAGAGTTGATATCCTAATGTTATAGTAATGCCATTTGTATTACGTTTTGCTTTTTAAGGCCACTTAATAACCGAGGCAGCTCAGAGCACTGTGTTTTATAGTTGGCCGGGACTATTTCCTTTCCCCTTTCCCTTTATTTTTCTTATGAAGCAGCACTCGGTCCCCTTATCCAGTGAGTGATACACTCCTACCTAACTGGTTATTGATCACCTTCTAGTTTATTCCTTGTTTGTGTTCATTAATAACTTTGTCTTTTTCTATTGTTTCTCTAAATGCCAGGGGATTAAGGCAGATTTGTAAAAGGAAAGCCTTATTTACTAACCCTAACCCTAACCCAAACTTGAGAATAAGTTACTTGATTCAAAAGAGGAAAGAATTATATTCACCAAATACCCAAACTCTCTTCTTTTAAGACTTTAATATTGCTCTAGATAATGCTATTGACAGGTGGCCTCCTGGCCAGCTCTCCTCCCTCAGCACAAACCTTAAAACACTTATGGGAAAATGTAACATTGTGGATGCATGGAGAGAAAAATTAAAGTTCCTTCACTTAGAGCAGCAGATCAGGATCCAACCAGTCACGCATTGATTTTTGGCTGTTAAAGAGAAAATTACAGTAAATATCCTTGCCACACCCCTCACTGATCATAGAGAAATTCATTTGGAGAGTGAACGCTGGCGCGGTTAGCTGCCGCTACTCTCTGGCCCCCCCTTTTACTCTTGTTTAGTTAATTTTAACTGTCCTTGATTTTTTTTTTTTACTGATTCACTCTGGCCTGATCTCACGCTGTTTTAACTGACTCTTGAAAGTTGTAGTCTGATCTGGCCACATCGGCATATGATTAGATTATCCGGTGTTGTTGTTTGGACCAGCTTACCTGTAACGTTACCACCGGGGCTCCCGCTCCCCACTTGGCTGCTTTCTCTGCCTGCTTGGCTCAACACCGGCGCCGGTGTAACACCAAAATCTGTGACCTATCAGATTCTGTGACTACACCCAAACGACGATGTTTTCCTAACCATAACCAAGTACTTTTGGTGCCTAAAACCAACCAAGTACTTTTGGTGCCTAAACCCAACCGAACTGCAACCGCTTCACATTGTTAACAAAGCCTCTGGTGCTTAACTTGCCATTTGGGTCACAGAATCTGATAGGTCACACATTTTGGTGTCACACCGGCAACAATCTTTCATGCTGGCTCCAAGTTGGGTTTGTTTACATCTGTCAACCCCGTGACTCAGGCAGAGGTGGAGGTCTCGCCATAATTTACCGCGAGAAGTGGAAAATCTCACCCGTTTCTGTACCCTCTCACAGTTCATTTGAATCTATTGCCCTACAACTGAACGGCCCTATTCCTACTATAGTGGCAACTTTGTATTGTCCAAGCCCAATACTGACTTTATAAATGAATTTGCTGCTTTTCTCACATTTATCTGCTCACTCTCCCCTAACGTAATGCTGCTGGGGGATTTTAATATACTTATGGACAATACCTCTAATGCAAACACAAGGGAATTTACATCTTGCCTGGACAGTTTTGGATTGGAGCAACATATTCACTTTCCCACTCACTCCAAAGGTCATGTTTTGGACTTGGTTTGCTGCTTAGGTGTCACTCCTCATGGTTGCACTGTGGCCAACCTCCCCATTTCTGATCACATGTTAATTTCTTTTAATGTCAACCTAACACTGTCCAAAATAAAACTGCCACGTGTCATTTCATTCAGAAATATTAAGGACATTAATTTAATACTCTCTCTACTGAATGTGACTGCCTCCCCAGTATAAACTGTTTTTCCAACCCTAATGATCTGGTGTTTCATTACAACGATGGCCTACAAAACATTTTAAATTCTCTGGCTCCTTTAAAAACCCGAACTGTTTACTTCACCCATTCTGCCCCATGGTTACATCAGAATTACGCCAGCTCAAGGTAAAAGGTCGTCACCTGGAACGCCTTTACAAGAAAACTGGACTCGTGCACCAAGAAATGTACAAAAACCACATTCTCCACTACAAGGATGCTCTTTCTACAGCCTATTATGCAGATATAATCGGTTCAGGCGAAGGTAATACCAGAACCCTGTTCTCCATGGTCAATAACATACTACGACCACTGGACTGTCTCGCGCCTCATCTGTACTCATCTGCTTACTGTATCTCCTTAATATCATTTTTTAATTCCAAAGTACACAAGATTCACCAGCAACTGACTACTAATACCTCTCACAGTCTGTCTTTTTCAGTTCTCCCGACACCTCTTTCTTATTAATTTTCAAGTTTCTCGCTTCCCTCTGTTGCTGAAATATTGGACATTATTAGAAATTCGAAACCAACTACTTGTCAGCTTGACCCTCTTCCTACCGTCTTAGTAAAAGCCTGCTTACCCTCTCTCTCTTCCCAAATAACTACCATTATACATTCCTCTCTCACCTCTGGTATTGTTCCCACGTCTCTAAAATAAGCTGCAATAACTTCCATTCTTAAGAAACCTGGTGCAGACCCCAACTTCTGTCCCATCTCTAACCTACCTTTTCTTTCTAAAATCTAAAACATTTGCATCTCAGGTCCATGCACACTTGTCTGACAATAACCTCTATGAACAATTCCAATCTGGTTTCCATCCCTGCCATAGCACAGAAACAGCGATCGTAAAATCACCAATGATCTTCTCATGGCAGCTGATTCCGGACTACTAACTATTCTTATCCTCCTTGATCTGAGTGCAGCCTTTTACACAATCTCTCATAACATCCTCCTCGACAGATTAGTCTCTATTGGTTTCACTGACACCCTTGAACTGGTTTAAATTATATCTCTCTGGCCGCACACAGTTCATCCAGCTCAAACATTTCAAATCAGAGCTATCCCCTGACCGGTGTTCCCCAGCGCTCTGTCCTGGGGCCCCTTCTGTTCATAATCTATCTGCTTCCTCTTGGCCATATCTTTCGTAAATTTAACATCCATTTCCACTGCTATGCGGATGACACCCAGCTCTACCTGTCCACCAAACCTACCGCATCTCTCCCTCCCACCTCCCTCTCTGATTGCCTAACGGAAATCGAATCCTGGTTCTCTTGCAACTTCCTCAAACTTAACAGTGACAAAACCGAGGTTCTCCTCATTATGAAGTTAATTACTATTTTTTACAACAAGGCTAAAATGGGAAAACCCCTACGACACTAATTGGGAACAACTTAAAGTTTGAATCAGAAAAATTCTTAAGACAGTATGGAACATTAATTGCCAAAGGAGCAGAAGAAGAGGAAGTCAAAAGTAAAATTTCTTCGTTTTATCAGAGACTCTCAATGAAGTTTCAGAGGATAAGCAATTCTATTATATTAAAACCCCAAAACAAATTAGACAAGTTATATCGACAAAAAGAAGACGGAGCCTTTGTAAGGTCTAGGAGAGATGGCTGAAGGAGGGGGAGCCTGCCTACTTTTTCTGTCTTGAAAATACAGATCGAAAATCACTTCCATCCATAATTTAAATATTAATGGGGTCGTTACTAATGACGCTAAATTAATTTCAGATTTTTGTTCAAAATTTAATAGCAATTTATATAGCTTTATATAATATATTTATATTATATTTATTCATTTAGCTTTAGCTGACACTTTGCTTTACATGTCAGAGGTTGCACACCTCTGTATGGAGGACTGATCCTGAAAAATTGAGAAATAAATACAGAAATAAATAAATGCTTAATAAATAAATAAGCATCTGATTAAATGCACAAAAAAATAAAGTAAATAAATAAATGTAAGCAGTAATTAAATTATACAAGGAGACAAATGTATATATCTATTTTAATTAAAGAAAGTAATTAATAAATACAATTGAAGATTATAACGGACAATAAATAATTAAGGTAATTATTAAAAAGGTTAATAAATAAAGAATCTAATTAAAATAGATATATACATTTATGTCTCCTTGTATAATTTAATTACTGCTTACAATTATTTATTTACTTAATTTTTTTGTGCATTTAATCAGATGCTTATTTATTTATTGAGCATTTATTTATTTCTGTGTTTATTTCTGAATTTGTCAGGATCAGTCCTCCATAGGGCTTTATATCATCTTGTCTGTGTTTTATATGTTTGTATAGACCTACTTTTATGTATCTCTTTAAGTCGCATCTGAATTGTAACCCCCTTTTTGCAAGAAAGATGATTTAAAAAACAGTTTAGGCAAGAGGAGTGAGATTGGTTGGGTTTGGGTAAGGATATCAAGGTAAGCCAATCAGAGGCAGAGTAGGGCGGGTTATGCCTTCGTCATGCTAGGAAGAAAATTATGAGTCCGGTTGTTCCAAGGGTTGTTTAGTGCTAATGAAAGGACGTGAAGTTGTGAGGATGGATATCCATCGTTAGAACGTGACTTTAACTATGCTGTTTCCGATAATACAAGTAACGTTAGTTGGCTGTTTTAGTTAGCTTGTCTTTTGACACGGACTTTTTTTATCGTACCAGTAAAGACCAGTGCACTACAGCAGATAGTTCAGAGCTACTAATATTAGTTTCTTTATGCTTGAAGGGATGGAATCACAATGCGAGTATTTTATGTATTTTCCTACTGCTCCATTATCGAGTCTGTCAGATCCGGCGGAGTACACTACTCTTCCGCGGCGAAACCACGTTTACTTCGGGGAGACCGTCCAGTTCCTGCTGGTCCTGCGCCGGAACGCGGTGGGTAGGGATGACGGCTCCGGTGTTTCGCTTTGGAGGGACCTGGTGGGTTCTCTGTCTGCTCTGGCGAGTGTGTGCGTCGCCGAGAGTCAGCAGCTGAGACCCAGTGTCGGTGAATACCAGCCAGACCTCCAGAGCAGCTTCAGCGAGGACGGCGGAGAAGAGGAGCCAGGAGTGGAGTCTGAAACCGCAGACAACCGGGGAACAATACCGGACAGTAACCGGGTTTTCAGACAGTGCAGCCCACTTCTTATGCACAGCTCGGCCAGTGAGGGACGACAGTATGGGAGGGAACCGGAGAAGGTAAGAAGGAGAAAGTACGAGTAATTGAGTAACTTAAAAATATTTTGTAAGGGGTTTCTGGTGGCACATGTCCCTTTGCTCTTCACTGTATCCAAAACAGTCTGTATTAAATGTAAAACTAGTACTTTTAAATGTATTGAATGACTTTTAAGATCACATGTCTCTAACCTTTAAACTCTGTCATCACCACTCATAACTGGCCTACCTGCCGGAAATAGGAAGTAACCTTCACATTAATGAGCTGACAAGAAACCACTTCCTTTCTACAATCACTGTGTCTTTATTCTTCTGCTTTGGTTTTGTTTGAGTGTTTGAGTCAGCCATGAGTGCGTTCACAGAAAGGGCCGGTGTTGTCAGCAGATGACCAACAACAAACGTGGACAGTCTGGCTGCAGAGGGCCATATTTTACAAACCAAGAGCAAACTATAATCATGTTTTAGCAGTAATGTAGGCGTGACAACAAGCCTGTCACCTAAATATGTATTGAAGCAAAATACTTTTCTAAACCTAAATCCAAGGCACAGAGTCTAGTTTATTAATTGGTAGGATTAGATCAAGAGTAACTTCAATAGTTATAATTAGTGAACAAACATCATCAAACAAATGACATGTAAGCACACAAACGCAGCATCTAAAACACAACAGAGTAAAAAACTAGCGAGTTATTTGAAATAGTTTTTACAAAAATACAGTGACTGAGATAAGAGTTTGGAAGCACAGGAGCGACTGTTTATCTCCAGTCAGTGCTAACTTTGGGGCTAACCTCCTTCACTCTTTATTCAACAGTTGGCAGCAACACCCAGGGGAGCTCCTCTTTAGTCCTGAGAAGCTGCAGTCTTTATCCACCGGCCACTGTAACTTCTACTGTACATTTACTGCTGAACATGCCTTATTGTTGACCCGTTTCTCTCTAATCACCGGGACACCCGTTCACACTCACGCTTCTTCTATTAATCCTCTACGACACACACACACAGACTGCTGCGGCAAAGCTAACGAAGCTAGCCAGCTGGGATCATCACAAACATGAAAACAGACAGACATACTGAACCTGTCATGTATGTGGAACAGCAAAGCTAACGTTAGCCTACTCACCTGTCCAGCAGAAACGGAGCAACCTCAGCATCGGTTTTCATTGCTTTCAAATCTCATAGATTTATCCAGCATTGAAACCCCTCACAGATGTTAACACAGGTCTTCCCCTCGCCTTGTCATATAACTTGTTTCACAATTCCTCAGACCTTTCCCTCTGTGGCTGTTTCTCAGTCATCTTCACAGCTAAAGTCCCATAATGAGTACAGCACAGGGCTCCAGACTAACTTTTTTGACCTCCGTCCGGGAACTGTCCTGAAAAACAATTTGAACCCTGCTGAAGTTAACGTATAGCGTCCCAAAAACAAAATGTTGTTTCTTTACTTTATTATCCTCTATAGTTGTTAGTGACATAATAAATTATTATAAATTGATACAATAAATAATATTTCTTTTGCTTAATTCAAACAAAAAGATTTATAAACAAAACTGAAAAGTTATCTGTTGTGGCACCTTTTTACCTCGATGATAAATTATTTAATTTCAGTTCAGTCATAAACTCTTTGTTTCAGCAGCTTTTCTGCTCATGTTCAAAACTTTCTGCACATTCAGAATCTCACATATCTGTGTTCTCTGACATGTCCAGAAGAAAATTGTTATATTATGAGACTAACATCATTATTTAATCAGAATTCATAATCTTTTTTAAAAGTCTACCTGACCTATACTCTGCTGTGCTCCCCTTCAGACTGTACTGAATGAGACCCAGTGTACTGCACATCATCAGAGGTAGAAACTGAAACCATCACTGCCAATCAGGCAGACATCTCAGCGCAAATCTTTATGTTAACTTCTGCAGCTCCGATAAAGTGCAGCTCACAGTCCCAAACAGAGCCAGATTGTGCTTCAGGTTTTAGATGTTTATAATGCAAAACTCTACCAGCGAGTCTGCTGGCAGCGTCTCAGCGTGCGCGGGTTACTTTACGATCACGCCGTGTGCCGAGTTTCATCAACTGGGTGGAGATGATTGTCGCCGCTAGTCGACGTTATTGGAAGATTGATGTGTGGCGCTTAACGCTAGCCTACACAGCGCGATTGAGAGGTCAGCAAGCCGTTTGTGATTGAGAGGACAGATCGATCTGTAGCCTACCGCGGGAACAGGTGAACAGCCGGCCTCCTGTGTGAGTCTGGCGTGACTGTAATAACAGTGTTAGTAGACGGCCTCCGTTGTAGTCAGCGCTCTGTCGTTTCAGTTTGTCATTTGCTAAGCGTAATAAATAAACACAGGTCTACACAATCCCTTTCTATGGAGGACTGATCCTGACAAATTCAGAAATAAATACAGAAATAAATAAATGCTCAATAAATAAGCATCTGATTAAATGCACACAAAAAATAAAGTAAATAAATAAATGTAAGCAGTAATTAAATTATACAGGAGACATAAATGTATATATCTATTTTTATTAGATTCAAGCTTGTTCTTCACACAGTCAGATGGCTTCTTTCAGTGTGCTTAGAAAGGTGTTTAGAAACTCTATGTGAAGACAATACTACCAGCCATGTCTTCCTTCTTTTTCATGTGGTCAAATTCAGAAATAAATACAGAAATAAATAAATGCTCATAGGTAAATTTCCCCATTTCTTGCCAAAACCGGGTCGCAGAGTGCTGTTGCTGGTAAGCAGAGTAGAAGTCATAGGTAGAAGCACAAAAAGGACAAAATAACAACAAGCCAACAATGCGCTCAGCTCATGAAATGTGTCTGAGACGCTTCGGTTGAACAAATACCAGCAAAGGTATATTCGTCACTGTGTGGTAGAGCATGGGAGAACAGTGGATACTTTTAATACAGCCCACACCCCTAATACTGTGTAACTATAACAAGTGGAGATCATTCAAGATTTTTTACAACTGTCTGCATAGTGTAGCATGTCCTAACTACATATGAATTTGAATAAATATATAAGAATTAATACCCAATTATGAATTTTAATATTCAGAAAATATCAATCCATAAAAAGCTGTTGTTTCGCAAAGGGGCACCACCGGAATTATTAACCTAGAGTCTCCGGACCTCTAGGTAGCTTTTAATAATTATGCAATTATTCACCAGTGATCAGTTAGTTAATAATCGCTCAATTATCTTAAATCAATCAGTCAGTCTCATATCTAAAGGGTAAATTCTCTTGGCAGGAACTTAGAAATAGGCAACACACAGAATTCCTTGGTTACAGTGAATTTATTAACTAACTAAGGTGATATAAAAAGGTGGTTAAATACATCAGGGAAATAAACAATGGCTAAACAATGAGAATGGAGGTTCGATTGTGGGAAGCATTTGACTCATACGGCAGAGGAGAACTAATGAAAGTAAGCTATGAGTTTAGGAGTTAAAAAGACAATATTAACACTATGGGACATCCCTGACCACAGAATGCTTGGTTTTGGTCTTACTGCTTGTCGCCGGCCAGCTTTGGCCTGTTGCACGGGTCCCACGCTAGCTGCCCGATCCTGGCTTTTTGCTAGGGATTCTCCGTGTCTGATTGAAGAAAAACCCTCAGGGGTTGGCCGTCCTCCGTATGGCAATTTGGCTGTTTTTCAGGTGTCCTTCGTTGCCGCTGGTGAGACCACGTGAATGGGTCTGACCTCGGTGAAGTTAGCTCGACGAAAAAGCTTAAAAGGGAACTTGGTCGTTCCTGAATTAGACCAGTGTAAATTAACGGACTGATAACTTTTAACAAAACAAAAGAAAGAAAATAAAACAAGTAAAGTTGCTGGAACTGAGGGACAAATCGATGTCGCGGCACTTCGCGTGTGTAGCTTCAAGCGAAACAAAGACTTCGTTGCGCTGGTCGAACTCTTAGGGCGTTGCCGGGAGAGCACGCCAGGCGCCTGCTGAAGCGCCGTTTTGAGGGAAGCGTCCAGAGAGCAGAGCGAAGAGGAAGAGAGCGAACGACGTCGTGTGTCGCTCTTTTGTTGTCTGGGGCGTGGTTCCCCAGAGGGCAGTCCATCGGTTTCCGCAGGGCGGGCCGTTTCCGTTTTCCTGAGGGACTGTCTTTCTAAACTTTTAATATGTCTATAAAAAGGAAAAGAAAATCTATTTGCGCGTATTCTAATCAAATATTTTCCACAATCAAACCTCAATGGTCAAACGGTTGTACCGTTCTAAGTTTAATCATTTGGTAACAGGAAATTGTCTGTAATTAGAGCTTAAAAGGTTAGCATTTCAGAATGATGGCATGTAATACTTATTTCGTCCACTTGGGGGAGCTCAGGTTACATGACGACAGCTTAGATTAATCCCAAAACAATCTTCTCAGGAGCTGGAAAATTTAGTTATTTAGCCTTAAATTCAAACTGGCAATTAATAGAGTATAGTATGACATTTCTTTATCATCATTTCTAAAGGAATTGTGTGAGAAAGTATTGTGAACAAGCATTGGTTACACATAAAATGAAGGAGTGCAAAAGTAACTTATTTAGATTCTTTTCAGCAATAATATCAACAACAGATAGCAACAACATGGTAACATAACTACTCAAATAGAGGCAAATGTAATCAAGTAACTAAAAGATTATTTAATTAAACAGGTAATGCTTTGAGTCTTTGGAGACTGCAGTCTTTGTTTACATAACGTTCAGGGCCTACCTTGGTGCCCTTGATTTTGTCACACCTGGGTGGAGTGTCCCTTTGATGAGAGGTAATTAAACACAGAGCAAGGTCAGCTGCCATGGTTACATGTGTGGGGCAGTTTAGGGTTTCCCTTTCTTTAAGAAGAGCTCTGATAGGCTGTTTGTAATCTCTGGTTAGTTTCTTTGTCATTTTAACAATTCAGGCACCGAGAGACTTATCTTGGCTGTTGCCAATTGTGGCAGTTTTATGATCAACTGCTCAGGAATAGCACTTAGGGAAAGCAACCTTTCCACCCCCTTCTTTTGGGGTCTCTTGAGCCGTCTGTAGAGGGTTGATAATCAAACCCCCTCCTTCTCTCTGGGAGAGAAAAGAGGAGTTGATTCTCTAAATTATTTAATATAAAATGCACAAATCCACACTGTTGTTCACTAAAATAGTTTATTCATATTGTGTAATGAATGAAAATAAATAGGCCTACTAGGCTCCTCTCTACTTTGACATTTAAGATTAGCTTGTTTGATCCACCTTCATACACATGTGACATTACTGTACAACTTGAGAAAGGTGAGTTGTTTTCTGCTCCCGCCTGCCTAAAAGAAAATCGTTTTTGGGATTAAATGGACTTTATTAGCTTCTGCAGTGCAGGATGAACTCAGAATAGACCCATTTCTCAACTTATTATTCTAAATCATGCAATGAAGAAGAAGAAATGCATAAGAAATCCTGGGACAAAATCTGTCCACAAATACTGTACAGCATGTAGTCTGATGTACAAGACTTGTGTTATAGCTGACTTGGGCAGTGAAATATTCATGGGGTCATAGTTGTCCACAACTCAAATTAGAATTTAAGGAGAAATGTTTTATACCACCTCAAGAAGACTTCCTATCAGAAAGGTAGGAAGGTGCTTCAATGTACAACTGCAGTACTTAAATCTAAGTACCCTGACATTTGTGTTATTTTACTTTTAATAGACACATGTAAAATGTTTTATACTTCTTGTGAATATAATCCAATTAATCTTATTTTCATACCGTATATCCGTTGTGTAATTTGATACATTATGTTGTATGTGGTGCTCGCATCGGGTACTACTGAAACTTCATTGCCTCTCTTCAGATAAGACTCTCAGACTGCAGCATGCGTCTTTGTAAAGAGAGAAACGGACAGAAAAAGTCTCTAACTCTGCCTGTCAGCTCGCTCTGCTCCGTTAAAACGGAATTTACCATACAGAATTGAATACGAGTGCACTCCAGATTTAGCTGCAGCCAGCTGACCGTGTGCTTCTCCCTATACCTCAGTTCTGTGTCCATGCATGCAGCAAACTGAAAGCACTGTCTGTCAGAGTGTCCACATGAAAAAGAAGGAAGACATGGCTGGTAGTATTGTCTTCAAATAGAGTTTCTAAACACCTCAGAGCACTGAAGGAAGCCATTTGACTTTGTGAGGAGCAAGCTTGTAGATGTGTGCAGGTAGAGTAGTCCAAGAGCTTTCCCATCTGACTGGTCCACCAATAGGAGAGAAGTTCAGCCCTTGAGACACAGCCCCTCCTCATTTGCATAATGAGGCAGAAATGCATAGAGAAATTTAAAACGGACAGGCAGAAATAAATACCATTGGGGAAATAAATAGGGTAGAAATGCAACGGAAGAATAAAACAGACAAAAAATATTAACACACACATAAATAAATACATTTAAAAAAGATCTAATTAATAAATAAAGTTGAAGATTATAACGGACAATAAACAAATAAGGTAATTATTACAAAGGTGAATAAATAATCTAATAAAAATAGATATATACATTTATGTCTCCTTGTATAATTTAATTACTGTTTACATTTATTTATTTACTTTATTTTTTGTGCATTTAAACAGATGCTTATTTAATTATTGAGCATTTATTTATTTCTGATTTTCTCAGGATCAGTCCTCCACACCTTTCGTCCTAGAGGCGTCCTACAGAATATTTCTCTTCGTCCCAAACACATTTTCTATCGTCCCCAATAAATAAATAAATAAGGTAATTAGGACGACAGGACGGCGTTAGTCTCGAGCCCTGGTACAGCATGTTCGAATGTACCGCTGTTTGTTTACATTATCTCTCCCACTGCTTCGAGCGCAGCAATGCCACCTACTGCTCCGAGCAGCTTTGTTTGGGTTCAATTTACAGACCCAGTGCTGTGTAGGAAAACCAGATTTCTTTTCAGAGCACTTGAAAAACGGAGAGCTACTGACCCATGAGGAAATATTCGCAGAATTTAACAAAAAGTGTATTGGATAAGAATCGCAAAGCATCCCTTTAAAGTTCCAGTGTAAAATGTCTGAGGTTCTAGTGACAGAGACGCAATATAAGATCCATAACTATGTTTTCAGTGGTGAATAAAGACCTTACATAATAAACCATTGTGTTTTTATTACTTTAGAATGAGCCATTTCTATCTAAGTAACCGCGGGTCCCCTTACATGGTTATCACCATGTAGCACCACCATGTTTCTACAGTAGCCCAAAAAGGACAAACAGTGCTACAGAGCGCATTTTGTCACTACGTTTCCAACAGTATTGGAACGGTAAGGCAAATTCCTTTTGTTTTTGTTGTTCACTGAAGACATTTGGATTTAAGATGAGTATGAGACAAGAGTTCAGAATTTCAGCTCTCATTTCCTGGTATTCACATCTAGATGTGTTAAGCAACTTTGGACATATCACTGTTTGTATTAGACCACAGCATTCTTAGGTGAGCAAAAGTAATGGAACAAATAATCTTAAAGTAAATAACATATACTGATGAGATTTTTCAGGAGTTCTGTTTCTAGTAATAGGAACCTTAGGAGTCAGAAAATATTTACTTCACTTTTGTATTAAAACAACATTTAACATTAATTAGAAAATTCAAATTTGAAGCAACTTTCTGATCATACAACTTCATGTACCCTCTGAGTCCACTATTTCATTTCCTTGGCTGTCTGTCAGGATAATTGGCACATCACAGCCTAATTCATCCTTCACCTTTGCTGGTATTTGCAGCTTCCAAAAAGTGAATGACAACTGTCCTGGAAGTACTGAGCTTGTCATTCACTATTTCATCAACATGGATTGACCTGGGGATGGGGCTGCACGATTACAGCCAAAGTGATAATCACGATTATCGATTACACTAGAAGCGTCTCAGACACATTTCAGGAGCTGAGCGCATTGTTGGCTTGTTGTTATTTTGTCGTTTTTGTGCTTCTACCTATGACTTATACTCTGCGACCCGGTTTTGGCAAGAAATGGGGAATGACAATGAAAGTAGACGCTCTATCATCCTAGTCATCACAAAACAATAAATGTGAAGACATGATCAAATTTTACAATTATAGTAGAGCTGTCCCAATCTGAAAGACTGCACATTATATGATCAACACCGTGGCCATGGCTAGTTAATCTTAAATTCACCTGGAGATCATATATCCTTAGGATCTCCGCTGCTGTCTTGCCTGTCTGTGGGGCTTCCTGCCTAGGGCTCCTGTTAATATTCCCCCACTGTGACTCCGCCCCGTCTACTCCTGCTCAGCTTCCAGACTGGAGTCTGAAGCACAGGGTCATGTTATACAGCCTTGACTTTCCAGCAGTTAGGGAAACAGCGGCCAGACTTTTATTAACGGACACACTGTGACCTACACTGTACTAACAACTTACTGCTAGTCTTTTCCTCTGCTATGCTCGCATTCAGCATCACTTTCTGCTTCTCGCTCTCTCAAATTCGCTTACACACACACACACACACACTCTCTCACTCACACACACACACACACACGCACACACTGCACTGCCTTTAAAGACTCAACTTCCTGCTCTTATAACAGCACTTGTCGCGTCCTTTGAAGAATGAGAAGAGGAAGCTAGCTGAGCGTTTAGTGTGACCGCGTCGCACACTGTGCGAGTAAAAATAAAGTTTGCACATTGATATTAATGATCGTGTAAAATTTTAGAAGCTGCGCTCATTCATTCTGCAGCGGTGGTGCACCAAATATAGAGCAGTCTTTCTTCTGTGTTGTATGGAGAGAGGTGTTTGGCTTTGGCATGTACTGTCTGAACAGTCATATTTCTTGGTTAAAGTTCAGAGGATTGTAGGTGTTCAATGTAGTATGGTTTGTGTACTTGGCAAAACAAGTCAACATGGTTATTAACAAGGAGAATATATTCAGTTTTGCAAAACTAAGATAGTCCTCCAGGCACAATTTAGATAAATTTAAAAAATGTTTGTTTTCGATTAAACTATAATTTATTTAGGATTATTCTAAAGAGTTTTTTAATTTCTCAATTAATACAACAATTTCAATAATAATACATTTATCCAAAATAAATAATATCAGAAATTACGCTCATTAATAATTCAATATTTTATTCAATCATCCTGAAAAGAGACAAAAAGAATATAGGCATATTTTAAAATTCTCTAATTTCCACGTCACTGCTGTGTTATGATAATAATAACAGACCTTAAGTACTTAAAACTTGTTTCTGACATGGATTTTTTTCATCACTGAGTAATATGCAGTGAGATAATCACTGGCTTATGTGTTTCTGCATCAGTGTGGGGCAAAGACAATAACTGAATTGATTTACAGATTATAACAACAGGCACAGACTAACAACAGTCTGTAAGGTTACTTTAAGCTGTTCACTCATACATGGTGTTAAATAAGCAGGAAATATAAAATAGCCAGACGTTAGATGACGTACATTACGTTACCATGACAGAAATGTGCAGAAATTACTTTTTACACGGGGGTGAGAAGGAAACATTTAAAAAAATACATTTTGATTTCTACTACTAACAGAAACAAAAAAACTCCTCATGTTGATCATCCTAATGTACCTTGCTTGTGTGGGGACAAAAAGGAAACAAGGTGAGGTGCTGTCTTGTTGCTGTCTTGACAAAGCGCTCCGGGATGATTTTGCTTCACGTGTTCCTGTTGTGCTGCAGTCCCAAGTCCTAAACTTTGAGTTTCGAGTCATAAACAAGTCATAAAGCACTCTTCACCAAATTTTTAAACCATGTCATATTTTTAACAAGAGTTAACAATGAAAAAAACTTTATTGAATGAAGGGTTAAACTGTACAGAAAAAAAGGCAGAGGTGTAGTTTCACATAACAAAAGTCGTATTAATTAAATTAAATGTTCATGTAGGGCTGTTCATAATCATAATTACAATTATTTTGATCAATACTGAGATCACAATTATTTACCAGAATTACTCATTTATGTAGCAAACATCATTCATTTATTGAAATTTTAAAATTGAATACTGTTTTTAAAAACTATTATACAGTATCTCACAAAAGTGAGTACATTCTTGTAAATATCTGATTATATTTTTTCATGTGACAACTCTGAAGAAATGACACTTTGCTACAATGTAAAGTAGTGAGTGTACAGCTTGTAACAATGTAAATTTGCTGTCCCCTCAAAGTAACACATCCAACAGCCATTAATGTCTAAACTGCTGGCAACAAAAGTGAGTACACCGCTAAGTGAAAATGTCCTAATTGGGCCTGAATTGTCAATATTTTGTGTGGCCACCATTATTTTCCAGCACTGCCTTAACCCTCTTGGGCATGGAGTTCACCAGAGCTTCACAGTTCTCTACTGAGACTGAGAATCTTCAGACCCCACAGAGGTTAAATAGCTGGGACTCCCTGCCACTCAGTTGACTAATGACTGAGAATCTTCACAGACATCTCTGCTTATCCTCCTGCAGTCTGCTCTGGTGTTGGACGACCAGGTTATCTTCTGTCTCACTGTCTCTTTGGACAAGCTGCCAGTCAACACAGTCAAAGCCAAGGTCAGAAACACCTGCATACAAACAAAGGGAGTTGGATATGACAGTATATATATATATACCTATAAATCTGTTAATTGTTCTGTTGATATTGCAGTAACTATTCCATTGATCTCTGGCTATATTAGACTCTTGGGGGCAATGTTGCTCATCACTGAGCAGGGGTCTCATTTATAAAACTGTGCGTAGAAACTAAAAGTTTACGTGCCCCCAAAAGCCAAAAATGGCGTACGCCAAAAAATATTCAGACTTATAAAACCGTGCGTACGCACAGTTGTAAGCAAGTTCCTTTATAAATCACAATCTACTTGAAATGTGGCGCATGTGAGCGAGCTCAACGCCCATAGTTGCCTATAAATGGTCAGTGAAATGCCAGTCATTAATATTAATACGTACTGACTGCAGAAAGAAAAAGAAGCAAAATCTGACAGAAAAGCTACATAATGAAATTTAACTCAGTAAGACACTGATGTTCCTTTTGGTGAAGCTGAAGCATGTTGTTTGGTGGGTAAAAAACGCACTTTCACGCAATGCTTGTGCACCAGAGGAAAGGGGGCACCGGAGCTCCACCCCTCACTGGCTGGAGGAGGACACACACGCAAGACAGGATGACCCAGGTCTAATTTGGATTCCCACGTTTGAAAAGAGATTAAACTAAATGCATCCCGCTTGTGTTTGAACATTTATTTGGCTACACAAACACTCCACTCACTTAATGACGCTGCTGATGCTGATGATCATAAATATGACTTGTTGTAAATGACACAAAATAGTGTTATATTTCCATAATGTGTTTTTATAAGCAGCGCATCACATAAAATAGCGCATAGCGTTTGGCTCGAAAAGGCAATGAACATGTAGGCAATATGAAACTATGCTCTCCTATTTACTCAACTGACAACATATTTAAGGCGTTCTTTTGCAGAAACAGATATCTCCGTTTGTGTTTATCATCCTAAATGTGTTTCTTTTTATGCACTGCAAATGGTCTTAAATTATGTGGGGTTTTTTGTGCACTTAAGGGAAAGTCAATCAAACATGTGTTTGTTTATTCAGAAAGGCTTTAAGCCTATAATACTCAGAGGTAATATTACGATTTATTTTACACAATAGTAGGCCTTTCATTTCAAACCGTTTCATCCTTCTGCCATGTGAGTCGCCGTTTCTCATTTCTCCTCTTTGTGCGTACGCATAGTTCAGAGTTTACTTACAGCACTGCATATTTTCCCATCAAGTTTGTTTTTTATAGATCACAGCCTTTGCTTGGGAAGTGGCGTACGCACGTTTCCAGCCCTGTTTTGTACGTACACACCGTTTATAAATGAGACCCCAGGACTATTTTATGGCATTGTTTAATTTACAGGATTGTTCCTTTAATTTATAATTACCTTGATTTTTCTAAAAAAAAAAAACTTGAATATTGTGAAAATGTTTTTCCCTTAATTTATGTCCAAAAGTAAAACTTTCATATATTCTAGATTTTCAAAATATTAGAATAATGTATAATGACAAAATCTAGACCTTCTGCAAAGTCAAAAACTTCTGAAAAAGGTTAATTTATGCATTCAGTACTTGGTCGGGTCTCCTTTTGCACAAATTACTACATCACGGTGGCTTTTTTTCTTTTCTCCTTAGCCCAGGTGAGACACTTCTGACATCGTCTCTGGCTCTGGAGGGGCTGGACACTAGGAACGAAAGTTTTACTTTTTGACTTAAATCATGGGGAGGAGAGAACGTTTTCACGATGTTCTTATTTTCTAAGATGCACCTCTATATTGATATATGGTTGATATGGGATATAAAATTACTACACTAATAATGTACATGCAATATGTAATAGTGAATTTCATCCATATTGCCCACACATTTATTTACACACATATAGTAAATATTGTGTTTTGGCATCTTTTAAAAGATGGAAAAAAACAGTTCAGTGTGATTTGTTTATCAAATTAGCATACGTTTAACTGAATGGCAGCCAAACTGTGTATGAACTGTGAATGTACTGAGAGGTTACCTAGAAAGGTTAATTCCAATTTATTACTTCTGGAGTCTTAGTTTCACAATTTTGTCCATTTTTAAAGTTGTAATAGTAACTTTGTTCCCAAGTTACTGAAATCTGGGACCTGACAGGTCAAGAAGAAAAACCCTCAGATGAGACTAACATATTTAGAGAAAAAAAGAAACATTTTAAGTACCCAAATTGTCTGTTGTTAACGTCCACTACTTTAGAGAGTACAGTTTTGTCATAACATTGAAATTATAGGCAAAGTACAGAACTAAGACCCAAGTTGTGATAAAAAAAGAATTATCCCTATTTGGAACCTATAGTTCACTTCATCGATATTTATATAGAGCCAAATCATAACAGAAGTTATCTCAGGGCACTGAGGGAGATCTCACAGTACTGTGCAAAGGTTTTAGGCAGGTGTGGAAAAATGCTGTAAAGTAAGAATGCTTTCAAATAGCATGTATGTCAATAGATTATATTTATCAGAAGAAAAATCTAAATCAAATCAGAATCAGAAGGAGCTTTATTGCCAAGTAGTGTTTTAAACATACGAGGAATTTGCTGTGGTGATAAGGTGCTGCATGTAGACAAACATACAGTCAACATAAATAAATGTAGAAATATATAAATATGGCATGGAGGAACAACGTTGCAGATATATACATGTCCATTATTCTGGGTCTGTGCAGAAGTAACGGAACGGAAGAGAATATTGTGTACATATAAATATATAAACTGACAACATAAAAATATACAACAACAAAGATCAACAATCAACAACAAATATGTGCAACGTGCCAGGTCTGTGCCTGACGAGATGAAACATTTCTACATTTGCAAGGGGGGAGTGTCGGAAGAGTCTGAAACAGTTTGTGTCTGGGGTGGGAGGGGTCAGCTGCAATCTTTCCTGCTCGCCTCAGAGTCCTCGAGGTGTACAGGTCCAGAAGAGAAGGAAGATTGCAGCCAATCACCTTCTCTGCAGAGCGAATGATGCGCTGCAGCCTACCCTTGTCCCTGGCAGTGGCAGCAGCGTACCAGATGGTGATGGAGGAGGTGAGGATGGACTCAATGATGGCGGTGTAGAAGTGCACCATCACTGTATTTGGCAGGCTGAACTTCTTCAGCTGCCGCAGGAAGTACATCCTCTGCTGGGCCTTCTTGGTGAGGGAGGTGATGTTCAGCTCCCACTTGAGGTCCTGGGAGATGATGGTACCCAGGAACTGGGAAGTCACACAGGATGACGGGGGAGGGTGGGGCTGTGCTCTTTCTAAAATCCACGACCATCTCCACTGTCTTCTGAGCGTTGAGCTCCAGACTGTTCTGGCTGCACCAGGTCACCAGATGGTCGATCTCCCACCTGTAGGCGGACTTGTCCCCACCAGAGATGAGCCCAATGAGGGTGGTGTCGTCCGCAAACTTCAGGAGCTTGTCAGACTGATGACTGGAGGTGCAGCTGTTGGCTCTGTAGGCGAACTGCAGGGGGTCCAGGAATGGGTCTGTCATGGATTTTAGGTGGGACAACACAAGGTGTTCAAAGGACTTCATAACCACAGAGGTCAGGGCGACTGGTCTGCAGTCGTTTAGTCCAGTGGTCCTTGGTTTCTTGGGGACAGAGATGATGGTGGAGGCTTTGAAGCAGGCTGGCTTCAAAACCTCCACATGTTTTCCCAGCTCCCAGGGGTTAAAAATGTCTGTGAACACAGGAGACAGCTGATCAGCACAGTGCTTCATGGTGGATGGGGAGACAGAGTCCGGCCCAGCTGCTTTGTGGGGTTTCTGCCTCCTGAAAAGACCGTTGACTTCCGTCTCTGTGATGGAGAGAGGAGGGGAGGAGGTGGAGCTGGCCAGCTCTGAGGAATGAGGAGAAGAGGTGGTGGACTGAGGCTGAAGCTGAGTGGAGGAGTCACGGGGGATGGTGTCCGATTGACTCTCAAAGCGGCAGTAGAACTGGTTCAGCAACAGGCAGGCAAGAACCCCAGTTCTTGCCTGCCTGTTGCTGGGGTAGGTGTGGCACAGCAACTACATTCTTTAACAGGCTTAAGCGCACACACATGTACACACACACATACAGACACATTCACCCACACGCACACAGACACACACAGTCTCACACATAGACACAAACAAATTTAGGTTGTCCCTGGTAGAATTATTCCTGATGCTTTTCTTTCAGTTACTTATTGAAATTAATTGTTATTATTCCAGCTTTCGTTGCTGTGCTGTGTTGTGAAGCTGATGTAGGACGTACAAGCCTCTGTAAACCGTTCTTGTTTTCATTGTTCTCTTAGTTGTCTTACTATGTCAGCTGTTTATTGCTGCTGTTCGGCTGGTTTTCTTTTACTATTATTATTATTTTTATTGTTTGTTTTGTTTGTTTGTTTGTTGTTTTGTTCCTCCCCAAGCCCCCCTCTCTGTTCTATTGCAGGTTACGTTGCTTTCTGCAATTGGTGTTTCCCACTGCTTTTCCCTGTTGTCCCCACCTTCCATCCCCCTTCTCTTACAGGTGTTGTCCTTTCTCTGTGCTGTCTGTTTGTGCCCCCCCATCCCCATGTCTGCCCCCCTGTCCGGCCCGGTGACAAATCAATACATAATTAAATAAATAATAAAACAGACAAAGGAGTATATTAATACTCTCTTGTTAAAGTAAAATCTATCTGGCACAATATGGTATTCAGGTCATCATACTCTATACCAGGCTGCTGGGCAGGACAGGTTAAAAAAAAAAAAAAAAAAAAAAAAAAAAAAAAA
>NC_060161.1:6167667-6188587 GCF_021292245.1 Micropterus dolomieu
CGGCTCTGTTGGGAAATAGAAAGGAAAAGTTACGTTGCGTTCTCTGGCGGACCTGGATCAGCTGTTAGCTGTTTACATGGCTAACGCTAACGTTGCTATGTGGCTGTGTGTTAATGTTTTAATGACCGGGTCTGTTTGTTTGGGAGAGGAGACGACCTCTGAGGTAATTCGGCTCCAGGTAGAACCCTGTCAGGGCTCTTAAGTGGAGCGGACCCAGAACAACTCTCATCAGCTGTTGGCTGTAATGTTAAACACTAGCAGGACTAAAGTTACGGTGCGGCTGTGTTAAAACTAAAACTTAGCACAACATCACTGCGCTGTAATAACGTTATGCTTTGTTAAATGTCACATAATTAACAAAATAGCTATATAATGTCAGTCCAGTGACTGTTACCTGACAGCCGACCTGCCTCTCATTCTCCGGCGCTGACAGTAACTCAGCCTGCCGAATGAACGAAAGATTGAGGACCCATGTGAGCGGTGAACGACTCGTTCATTCCTGCTCCACAGTAGCTGTCACGTAACAAATGAACGACTCAAACCTAGAGACCCACAGCTGAGAGTGGTGAACTAATCAATTCTGTTTCCTGTCGGCCTAAAGTTCATGATACACAGAGCAACGTTTAGAGCAATGGTGCTGGGCAATGTTGCTGTCAATGGTAATGAGTAAAGATTACTACCGTAATCCCCTTCTCCCGCCACCCCGCGCCGACGCTATCCGTTCAAAGCATAGTTGGACTTGCCACCAGCAACATTGTTCAAAAAGTTGCCCCGTGTATCATGAGCTTAAGTGTTTCAGCAGCGGAACATGCAGCCTACCCCACGTTAATGACTTGTTTTTAATATGTCCTTTTGGTGCTTCTACTACCTTCTTCACAGACCCACTTTCTTTCCATCGTCTGCAGAGCCCACAAGGAGCATTTCAGAATAAGAGCGTTTTGCCTGCCTGATTGTGCTGTTGACTTGGTAATCAGTGATGCTTTTTGTGCTTCTGCTATGATTAAGTAGGCTACTTAGTTAAATTGTTTCGGTTTTTGTCTCTTCTAGCAGTGTTTATGTTGATATACGATCGGGGGTCTGTACAGGGTATTTTATATTGAAAATGCCTGTGAAAAGGATAGACACTTCTGGTGTGAGCACAAGCATTGACTAGAGTGGCTGCGATCAGTTGTGGCTGTTGATCAGAGTCCGGGGTCATTTAAACTTTGTATTAATGACTATGTAGCAGGTGGGCCCCGTGATGAAGCTCCGCCCCCACTATGCTGAGAGTCTAGCTCTGCCCCCGCGCTCACGGCTGGATAGGGAAAACCTTGGTTAACTTACCAAGGTGATAACCAGCTTTGTGGGACCGCTTATCCTGAGTGTAATTGTTAGCATTAGGGAAGCCAGATAACGACAAGATATCCTGGGTATGTTGAACTCTCTTTGTGGTATATGCCCCAGGCTTAAAACAGAGAATAATAAATCAAAAACACAATCACTCACATAGGCTGTCACTCCCTGATCTGTGGAGTTGTGAGAAACCTGTAACTTGCCAGGCTTTAGGACTTCAGAATTCTGGCATATAAAATCAGTCCTAATGGATTATAAATTTTATGTCATTAGAACCAATTATGTGAATTTGTCCAGCACCTTTATGTAACATGCCTGGTTTTGACTGTTGTGTCTTTGTCTTGTTTCCCAGTCAGCACCATCCTGAATGTTCTTCCACCTCCCACAGTCCAGTGTCAGCAGATGACTGTCTCTGGAAAGCACCTGACTGTCCTAAAAGGTAGACCAGCATTACACTCATATACACTCATAGATCTTTAAAAATACACTCTTTATCTATTATAGTGACCCCAAAACCCCATATTCCCTCCAAGCTAACGACTGACTTACCTGTGTGTAAATGTTGACCCTATGGATGGCTTGTTGGAGTCTGGCTCTTTTTTATTTAAAAAAATAAAATCCAGAATAATTCCAGAAATACACCTGGGGCCTGATTTACTAAAGGTTTGCGTGAGTAAAAACATGTGCAAACTTGATATCACTAGCAAATTAGCATGTAAGCTACTAACTAACGGTGTGCACGCAGAATGACGTCAAAAGTGCAAGATGGCACCTGTTGTTCATTTAGTACTTTTGCCTTAATGTATATGCAGTTTGGGGCGTAACATGCAAATACATTTATTTACTACACGCAATGGGATCTACCAAGCCTAAACGCAATTTCACGTGAGTGCAACAGCCTCTGTATTTAAATGTTTGAAAGGAAGGTGCAAACCGCCAAGTGTTCCGCAGAGATGGCTTCTGTTATTGTTGCCAGATGGAGACACAGCCGTAATGAAAGAAAATGTAGAGAAATTAGGAATATTAGATGATATTATTCTATATCCAATGTATTGAAATACAATTGTTTTATTTATTTGATGAGCTATGTGAATCGAATTTTTTTGTATTTTCCTTTAGATTTGGCAATACTGTTAATTAATTCATGCCAATAATGCAAATTTTGTTTCGACCGGACTTATTTTATCCGTGAGATGGAAGAATTTAGAAAGTTGCTAGGTGCTGCGGAGAGCCCCCAGCTTCAGTAGTGCATGGATTATGCGTAAAATTCATCCAGCCAGAGGGAACGATCACAAACTGTTCACAGCGCGCCGGTCGTAATAGCGAAACAACCCATTGTAGGTATTAGAGAGGGAATGGGCCGTTGGGGTGTACAGGCCAGGGACAGGAGATTGTGGAGCGAACGGGCACGGTGTGGACAGTTGGTGATTTTTCCCTCTGTCTGGATGAAGCACGATCTGCTGGCATTTCCTCGCGTCTGGATAATTCCAGCATACTGTATCTGTTTCTGCTGGGGTTTGCCAAAGCAGTTTTTCAGGTGTGCTGTCCCAAGTACTTGGGACAGCACACCTTCTTCGACAATCTTAGTGCAGGATTGGCAGGTACATACGATTTCCACATACAGTAATTGGGACGCACTGAATGAAACAAACCAAGGTTTTTATGCAGTGGTTGCTTTCCGGTTGTCGGGGACTGCTGCTATTTATATTTTAAATAAGTTGACAAGTAACATGAGGAATGTAAGTGATTCTAAATCGAGGACCAAATGTTTGTTTGGATTGATGGATGATAGGATTTTCTGAATGACTATGGTGTATTTATTTCCATCCATCATGTATTTATTTTAAATCCAGAAGGAGGTATTATGTTGCATGTTTTCTGCCTGTAGAGCAAAATGTGTGATTTTTAAAATTGCAGTGTGACTGTATTCATGGTGGGAAGTGAACACCAGGCAACAGCCTTATCTTGTGGCTATCAAAGTTGTCTGGTGAAATGCTAAAAAAGGGGTTGGAAATTATACTCATGAGTCACTGCTGCTGTTTGAGCAACTGAAATGTTTGTGCAAATAGCTTCAGATTATATATACATGTAGTGCGGCTGTGGCTCAGGAGGTAGAGCGGGTTGCCCGTTAATCGGAAGGTCAGCAGTTCAGTCCCCGGCTCCTCCAAGTCTCCTTCGGCAAGACACTGAATCCCGAATTGCCCCTGGTGGCTGTTCCACCAGTGTGTGAATGTTAGTTTCTGTTTTGGATGCAATTTAGTACTCTTTATTCGGGATGTCAGTAAATCGGGCCCATGGTGTAAATGTGTTTGTAATGGGACCCTGAAACTGAAGCAGCTAAATGGCATTCAGCTATCAGTTATTTTCTAATTTAAACCTCTGCTTTTCTGCTGCTACAAGTCAAAATGTCTCCATTTTATTATTTGTGGAGGATGACAAACACCAAAGTGTTGTTTCATTAATGCTTCATCAACCATTCTCAACAACTGTAACCATTACAATTAGAATGACTTCACAAACAGCTGATGTGTAATGGGTTTTGCTGCCTCTCGCTCCTCAGTGTTAAACTGCAGCTCTCAGGAGGAGGTGTGTGTCAGAGATGTGAAGATCCTTCCTAACTTTAACTCGTCCTACCTCCCAATGATGCCAGATGGTTCAGTTCTCAGAGTCGACAATGTCTGGTAAGTACATGTGTACTTACTGTGTACTCTCAGATAAAAATAATATGTAGCAGAGGAGCATTAGGGTCTGCATGGGAAACATAAGCCTGATTTATACTTCTGCGTCGAGTCTACACCGTAGCCATGCTTTTAAACTTGGGTGTTGTTGTTTGTGTCATTCTGCAGTCACACCGCCAAAACGCTAGTTGGAGGTACAGTTATACTGTCAACGCAGGAGTATAAATCAGCCTTTAGTCAATGTAAGAATACACAAACAAACAAAATGCTTGGCATGGTCATCCCTGTGGATGTGAAGCCATCTAGGTGGGGAAATACAGCAAGAGAAACATCAGTATGGATTGGCATGCACTCTCTAGTGTGCTGTCAATGCAATACTAGGAACTACAGCTCACACCACTTCACTTTAAAGGAATACTCAACTAAACGGATCTTTTTACTGCCAGAAGCTCATCATCAGCTGTATTGTGCTTGGATTCACAGCAGCTACAATGGATTCCACTGGTGACCTCAAACCATGGGAATAAATAAATAAATCCGTTTTAAACATCCGTAGAAACTTCCCAAATCTCAGTGTTAGTATTTTTGCAAGTGTTACGAACTTGAGGTAGGTGGGTGCGCAGGAATTGTTCCTGACACTGTGAGTCAGAATCAGCTGTTCATCAGAGTGATGGCTTGTGGGAAGTCTGTTGGTTTTGGCGTACAGTGCTCTGTAGGGCCTACCAGAGGGGAGAAGTTGGAACAGGTTGTGTCCGGGGTGAGATGGATCTGCAGTGATGTTTCATGCCCGTTTCCTGACGCTGGAAATGTATAAGTCCTGACTGGAGGGCAGGTTGGCACCGATGATCTTTTCCGCAGTCCTGGCTGTCCGTTGTAGTCTGTTCCTGTCCTTTTTGTGGCAGATCCAAACCAGACAGTGATGGATGAGCAGAGGACAGACTGGATGATGGCTGTGTAGAACTGAATCAGCAGCTGCTTGATGTGATGTTTCACAGCCTCACTTCCTGACTCCTGTCAGTCAGGAAGTCTGTGATCCACTGACAGGTGGAGGCTGGCACAGTGAGCTGGGTGAGTTTGGTGCTGAGGATGTCCAGGATGATGGTGTTGAACGCCGAGCTGAAGAACAGGATCCTTGCATATGTTCCCGAGTCCCAAGTTGACTGCATCATCCACTGACCTGTTAGCCGTTTGGGCAAACTGCAGGGGTCCAGCAAGGGGAGCAGGGAGTCTGTATGTTTTTTCTCCACGTTAGTTATCTGGTCGGCTAGGTGTAGTAACGCCTCACTAACACAGGCCTGAGGTGGAATGTAAACAAACGAGGAAAACTCCTGTGGTGAATAAAAAGTTTTACAGTTTATAAATAATGTCTAAGTGAGGGCTGCATGATTTATACACTGTAACATCTGTACACCAACCTCCGTTTATGTATAGACAGAGTGCGCCTGCCCTTGTTTTTCCTGTGAGCTCCCTTTCGCGATCTGCACAGATGACATTAAATCCCGGCAGGTCAGGTACGCTGTCTGGGATTTGCGGGGTGAGCCAGGATTAAGTAAAACAGAGGGCGGCCAATCTGCAGAAGTCCGAGTTAGTTCTGTTGAAGAGCAGCAGTTCATCCATTTTGTTGGCCAGAGAGCGGACATTCGCCAGGTGGATAGAAGGGAGCGCAGTGCGAAAACCCCGCTGTCTCAGTTTAACCAATGTGCCAGCACACTTTCCCCTTCGGTGTCTCCCGAGGATCCCATACAGAGTGGTGGAGTAGTGTGAGCAGTTGAAAGTCCAATATTTAAGAGCTCTTCTCTGGTAAATATTACTAGAGAGGGACGGCAGAAAAGAGTTTATAAACAAAAACACAAAAAGCCCTAAGATACTATGTATAACTACAATCAAAATATCACAGCCAACTCTCAAAAGTGCAACCACGTCAGCAGATGCAAGAAAGCCGAGGAGTCAGACATTCTGTTGGACAAAATGAGAAAGCTACATCTTTTTATGGTTAAGCATTGTAAATAAAGGAGGGACGTTGTCCGAACATGAGAGTAGCCTTGTGTGTTTGAGCAGCATATGGAGACCGTCCGGGGGCAGAAATTATCAGTAGTTGTGGACAAAACTGATACAAGAGATTGCAGAACATCGTTTTTGGTGTCATATTGTTCATATTTTTTATTACATTATATATATTTTCTACATACTATTATTATTATGCACCAAAATGTCAAAGCAAATTCCTTGTATGTCTTTACCTACTTTTCAAGTAATAACCTACGTATTTAAAGGACAATAACTGTCCCACAGCAGTTTCTGCACACAATGTAATGGGTGATCTGGGATGCCAAAACAGATAAGCTGCTGAGAACAATGGGGATTCCACGATGCATTCTACCTGGCCTTCACAAAGTTTTGAAAGCACTGGGACACACATCCAGCCCAAGATGTCTGCAGGCTCAGAAAAGCAGATTGAAACCTACACACAACTGAGCCCCCTGGCAACCATCCAAACCATCAGCAGAGCTTATGGAATGGATTGCCTATCAGCACTGTGGGTCCAAGAAGCCCTTCACACTTGGTTTGGATCTTGCTGAATACCGGAGGGGCCTGAGTGAGATTTCTGAGGGTTGCAGGGCTGGCAGTGCCCTACATTTTCTTCCCAGTCAGCTCAGTTAACTGTGAGAGGAGTTTCAGCAAATACAAGACTCTACTCACAGATAAGCAGGAGGCACTCTTTGAGATCAGCACAAAGAGGCTGTGATGTCCGTGAAAGATGGAAAAATTGTCAGTGTTTTCCATACCTTGATTTATTTGAGGCGACCTGCCACAATATCGACGCTGACCGCCATTATTTTTTTTTAGTAGACTCATTTAAAATTGTATTTCATTGCAGAGCAAAGTACATAAATTCGCTTATCACCTCCGCTCGCTCACAAAAGTGTATATAGTTAATTTTCTGACATATAAAAATATAATTTTAAAATTTGAATGGGTAGATGTCTGGATGTTTCCAGTTCTGAAATGAAATAATCAGGTTTTGGGATGACTGCTGACCCCAAATGTTTACAGAATTCAGTAAATGTGGACAAATCTTCAAATCTCAAGTCTTTATTCTCCCAACAAACACTTCTTTGTTTTCACTTTCCACTAAAGCCACCAATCAGCTGAGGTCAACATGGCTTCATTCTATCGGATAGACAGTGAGTCATCACGTTTACCCAGCATGCTCAGTGCCCTGGAGGAACAGAACTTCCTGTTTCAGCTGCAGCTACAAGACAAAGCAGAGGAGGACTCCAGTGAGGTGAGACGGCATGATGAAGGCTGTCTTCCTTCAGTTGTTCTTTATTCAATCAGCTGTTCTTACTGAGATTAACTTCTCTTTCAGATGACAAAGGAAATCACTTCCCTAATCATAATTCATTGTTGTGAATGCAAATGATCTACAAACTGTATAAATTATAATCATTTATGCACATGGCACAACATCCATCCACCCATCCATCCATCGTCAACCGCTTATCCTGCGTACAGGGTCGCGAGGGGCTGGAGCCACTCCCAGCTGACATCGGGCGAAAGGCGGGATACACCCTTGGCACAACAGTGGTCACTTAATTAATCATTCAAATTTTCTGAAGCAGTTGTGATCTTATGGAAGCCTAATCAACCTAAATGCTTTTGTGCACTGCAAACAAAAAGCAGTTTCACATAAATTCAAAGTTTATATGGTGAAATCTGTGGTAACAAAGCATTCTGCAAACATTCTGGTAAGGGGATGCAAGAATCAACAAAAACATTCTAAGTTGATCCCCTAAAGGTTCTGCAAACTTTGTTGGGAGTATGTTCTGAAAATGTTCAGTAAACGTAATGGAAAGACCTAAATCGGAAAGAAAAATAACATTCCAGGTTGGTGCCCTAAAGGTTCTGCAAACGTTATGGAGTATGTTATGTAGAGCCTTAGAGGGAATGTTCCAGAGGGTGGCTGTGGCTCAGGAGGTAGAGCAGGTTGCCTGTTAATCGGAAGTCTGGCTCCTCCAGGCTGCATGTTGAAGTGACCTTGGGCAAGATACTGAACACTGAAATGTCCATCAGTGTATGAATGTTTGTGAAAGGGTTAATGCAATGTAGTGTAAAAGTGCTTTGAGTGAATTAAATAGGTCCAGTTAGAGAAAATCTCACAAAGCAAAGGTCCGGAACATCAACTTACGTTATCATTCAGTAGCCTACCATAACGTATAGCATAGTTGTATCAACATATGTTTTTAGTCAACAACTGACAGATACTATTTCAACAATATTTACTGTCAGTTTTCACATAAAACTGAAGGGATAATAAATAACTAATCTAATAATAAATTCTAAATTTAAGTAATCTAAAGGTTGCATTTAAAAAATTTAATAAAAACTGTAGCTTTTAGTGACTGAAGTTCAGTCTCAACCAATTTTATAATTAACACTTAACACATCTTAACAAATGAACAGCTGTAATGCCCCCTCTTCTCTTTCATTCCCTCTTATATAGCTACCAATTTCCTACTTTCTCTTGTTTAGTGAGAAATGTGAGCTCAAGCTAGGATTGGAGATATGATATATTCTGGTTTTGAACTGCCTGTGGGAAGAATGTACATGTGAATATGAATCTGTACATTCTTGGTTAAAAGCCAAGTGAAGTCTCCTCTCTTCTTCTGTGTACCTCACTCGCGGACTCAACTTGCAATGTTCAGGGCCGTTAACAGCTCTGGCAATGCTTAAGAATGCACAGATTTGATTGGCTGAGCAGCATCATATGAGACGATTAGAGCACATGCGATTGGTCTGTGAGTTGCCTGTGTCGCTAAACGAGGACAGTAAGTGCTCGAAAAGCTGTGCATTTAAAAATAGAAACGCTCCGTCACGAGGTAGTAATTCTCAATAATAGATCGCCTGTACGTCCGGGTTTGCTGGACAATATGGCCGCTGGGTCCGGATCCGAACCGTGGTCTGCCTATTAGTGACCTCTGCCCTAAACATTCCCAGAATGTCCTAAATGTTTCATGAAGATCTACCAAATAGCATCATGTGTCATTGGATTTATGAAACATACTCCTTTCTGTATGAAATCATGTGTCCTAACGAGTATATATTTCTGTAGGGTTTGGAAGTCTCATTGGTCGCTGTGTTACAATGGTACACTCCAACACTGCCTTCCACAAGGTAAAGGTAACATTTTCTATATGGCCATTTAGCAGATCTCACTACCTACATTGTTGTACAGTGAGATATATTGATTTTATGAAATGTCATAGCAAGAAAAGCCCTGGTGTAGGTGATTACATTAAAAATGTCTATATTCCATTTTCCTTTTCCTGCTATGACAACTCAAAATGTATATTACAGGAAATTAAGATACTTGTATGCTTTCTCTCCAGATACATTTCTAGTTTTTACTCATTGCCCAGTATCTGCTTGGATCGTCCTCGGTTGGTGATGACAGCTTCCTGTCCCAGTGTGGTCAGGCCTCTGGAACACTTCTGGGTAAAATACACCCTGCTGAACAACTTGCGGGACTTCCTGGCCGTCCGTCTGATCTGGAATTCTGATGGTAAGTAGCAGATTTTGCCATTACCCAATCTCATCGACTACATATCATTGTGCTGTGTTAAAAAAAAAAAATAAAATAAATAAATATCAGTTCATTACATTTTGTCCAGTTGAGTGAATAGTAATTATCTTAAAGGCACACCAATGTAAGCTTCCTTCAGCTACCACTCTCTAATGGAGTTTTCATTGCATTTTGTGACATACACAGCATCCCAGCTCCATTAAAAAGATGCCCATATGATAAGATGCTTCACTTATCAGCACAAAAATCATTTGTTCATTCAATTCTCTTTACCAACACGCAAGTTGCTTCTGAAACACTTTTTGTCATATTTGTTGAAACTGTCTTTATACACCAAGGCATATTAAAAAGTTAGGTGCTCTGAAAAGGAGAGTATAAAAATTGTCTGTCTGTAGTCCTCTCAGGGCTGCAGTAAACTAGCCACTCGTTTCATTCGGACTGAATGCAATGATTGGCTGGGTGACTCTCCCTTGCTGCTATGGCTACCAGCCGTGCTGCTAGAGGAGCTGCACCCGTGCGCGCACCCGGTCAGCTCTCTCAGACCTGACGAGCGAAGCGGTCAGACCGGAGGTATCTGCGTGGCTTTTCAACGATAGTGACTGACAACTGAGGAACACCAAGGGGCTGAAAAGTTACACCGTGTGGCTTTATTTCTGCTGGACAGGTAATCTGGCTTTTATCATTTTGATGGTAATTTGTTACTTTCATCGCTAGCAAACGTAGCTAGCTACTTAGCATACAGCTAACTGTTTCTGCGAGTGCAGGCTGGTGTAGGAGCCAGAGTAGAGACGATGAATTCTATCTAGCTGTAGGTGAGCTGGAAAACAGCAGCGCAAGCTGTGTTTTCCAATGCTAATATTAGGTAAGACAATGTAGGTGTAGACTGCGCCTGTTTAGTTGTTCACCATCTGGGTTTATTATACTATGTTTACACCTATCTTTACACCTTGTATCTAATCTGTTTGTGTGATTATCTTGTGTCTGCAGGCGTTTGACTGTATGTTACTCTTTTACAAATGATGTAGCTGTGTGTTTGTAGTTATGAAAAAGACATTTCAACGTTAGTGTACATAAACAATGATGGCTAAAGGTCCCTATAATATAGTTTGACATTGTTCGTAGCTAAACCTACTGTGTGAAAACCTTTTACTGTAACTGGTGTTATGCCATTACTTATTTTACCAGAAGTAAAAAATCCTGTATGTTTTATTTCTACTGCGCCCTCAGGTCACCTGCAGTCTTCCAACACCCTGTGCTTCTCACCAGTGCACTGATCGGACCAAGCTGGCTGGTCTGGATTACAACCACCATGTCCACAGACCAGCCAGGAGAAAAGCTGATGACACAGTTCAGTATGTTGCATTATGAGTACTCTTGTGCATTTTACTCAATACATTTATAAGTGATGAGTCAAAAAATATTAAACAGTATGAGGAATACAGATAGATGGTGCTGATTTATTGTTATTGATTGCATTTTATGTCGAAATAGTTTCCTAATTACTCTATAAGAGAACAATGTCAGGTGTTAGAAACTTTTCACTAAGCTGATCCTCCTTTCTGTATTATCAGGTACAGCAAGGTGTACAACAAAAAGTCCAGGAAGTGGAGCTTGTACTCATTGAAGGTGGAGAAGGACTACAGTTACATCGCAAACCTCCAGAGTGCCATCCTCCTCCTCCTCCGGTTGTCTACTACTGAGGAGATGCCTAGAAGCAGAACCAGGACACCTGATTATCCTCGTCAACATGGGGTTCAGTCAGGTGTCCCTGCCCCAACTGTGTTGCTAGATACAGCAAAATATAAAACAAAAAGTAATATGGTTGGTTTTGAAGTGTGGTAATCATGTCAGAGAGGTGACTGTGATATATTTAATCATCTCCACAGCAGCAATACGATGCTACGAGTAAAGTCTGAACTGTCTTCATAATCAGTCAAGATACATCTGGACACACCTGGTCTCTTCCTGTATATACTTATTTTTATTGATGTTTTAAAAATGATCTATTTGTGATATAGGTTTAGTAGTATATAATAACAATAAACAAGTGTTATACCACATTTGGATGTCATTATTTCAGACATAAGACATAAATGTAGTTGCTTGATTGTTTATGCTGCAAGTGTAAAGAATTAGTCCAGACCAAAACTTCTGGATGCAGATATGTTTAAATACCTTTAGAATGACTACAAATCCCAATCTACAACTCATACAGTATAAAACTCTCCATAGAACATACTATACTGGACAAAGGATGTTCAGAATGGGTCTTATGTAGTCAAACATCTACTGGAACTGCTCAGGTAACATATCTGATAGTTACATGCATGCTATGTGGCAATGTGCACCTGTTCAAAAGTTCTGGCAGAAGATATGTGAAGACCTATCGATATGGCTAAGTTACCGTGTCCCCGTTTCCCCATCACTCTGCGTGCTGGGGGACCGAAGTGACATTAGTATAGAGGTTGACACATCATACATGCTTCTCACTGCCTTCTGCATCGCCAAGAAAACTATCCTCATGAACTGGAAGGCCAGAAAGAATATAAGTATCACCCAAAATAGGAATCTCCTTATAGATCACATTAGCATGGAGAAAATGTCTGCTATAAAAAAAAACAACCAAATTGACCCAATTCCAATCTCTCTGGTCCCCCTTGATCAACTTTATCACTTAGTGGGGGTGGATGTGTACTGCCTTGCTGCTCAGGGTCCCGTGTGACCGGTAGGTGTGTCTGGGGGTGGGTTGATTCTTGGATGCATCTCGGTGTGGGCGTGGGTACCCACTCTGCTTGGGTGTCGCACGGTTGTTGGTATCGGTGCATGGGTGGTGATTTTGACTCGCGCGCTGTGCGGATGTGGTGGCGCTCGGTGCTTGGCTGCCTCCCTGTGGCTCCGGGCGGAGGGGATGCTTGTGGTGGGTTTGTGTCTGGTGGTGAACGTGCGGTGTGTGTCATGGTGTAGCCGTGGGTGGGGGTCTGTGGTCTCCCTGGCTGCAGGCGGGATTGGGGCGGTTTGCGCCGGCTGTCATCTCTCCTGTGCAGCGCATTACTTGGCTGTTGTGTGGCGTTAGTTAGATTGGTAGCGGGGTAGTGTTGGTTGGCTCACCTGTAGGTCGTGATTGGCTTGCGTGCCTGTCGGGGGTTGGGGGCCTCAGGTGCGGGCCTGGACTGTGCTGGTGTGCGGCTCTGTCCTGTGTGCACGCTGTGCATCCTGATAATTATATCTTGGTTCTCTGAGGGGTCTGGCGACTGGTTGTTGGAGGGGTGGGGGACCGGGAAGAAGGCGGTGGGCTGGGGGTGCGGGCTGGTCCTTTTTGAGCTGGTTGGAGGGTGTCTCCTCTGGATTTTGGTGCTCGGACTCGATGCTTGGTGGTTGTACGGAGATCCTGTGCGGGGAAGGATTGTGCTTTGGGGTGTATCGATCGGATCGTGGTCGGGTTGAGTCATGGGGTGCCGGGAGATTCTTGCCCCTAGTTGGGTGAGGTGGGGGGTGGCAGTGGGGCTGCCGGAGGGGCCCTGGCGAGGGCGAGGGATTGTTGGGCTTTGGGTCGGGGCTACGCTGAGCTGCCTCGGGGGTGTGTGGAGGTCTGGGGCTCGGGGCTTTGGAACCTCTGGGTCTGGGGAGGGTCTGCACGCTGGGGGGGCTGGGCCCCCCGGACCTGTCTCGGGGCTTGGCGGGGTTGGTGCTGCCGGTGCTACAGGGACTCTTGCTATAAGCCCTGGGATGGAGGGACCTGTCGTCCTCCTGCTTAGGGGGTGGGGGACGGGACTGAATGATGGGGCCAGTCAGGATCTGGTCCCAGTGGGGAGGACCATTCTAGCCTCCCTATGACCTCCTTCACCCCTTCACCTTCTCACTACATAAACCCTTAGGACTCTGGGGGGCGGACAGGCTGCAGGGCCCTTCTTCCTCCCCCACTGGCCGCCCTCAATTTTAATTACACATTAGACACAGAGGGCTGGGGGTGGGGGGGGGGCTTGCCTGGTCTGGGGTGGATTGGGGGGGTCGTGGCTCCCCTGGCATGGGGGCCCGCTCTGGACCTAGGGGTCTGGGGACTCGGGCTTCTGGCTTTTGCCCATTTCTGGGCGGGTGGTGTGTCCCCGGGTCTGGGGCTCCCGCTTCTTCTCCCTGCCTGCTCTCTCACAGCTGTTCCTCCTCGTGGCGGGGCGCAGCTTCCCCCGGGACATGCAGTCTGGGGTCCTTTGCGCTTTGGGGGGTTGCGGGGTGCCCTGGCTACTAGGGGTGGGGGTCTCTGGGCGCTGCGCGGGTTGATCCGGTTGCGGTTTGGAGGGCTGCGGTGGGATTATGGGGTGATTGCCGATGCATCTTGATGCATTGTGGTTATTTTTTTTCTTTTCTTTCCCTTCCCTGTGCAGGGTCTCTGGATGGTTACTGGGCGTTTAGTTTGTGCATTGGAGTCCGGGGGAGGCATTTCCTTACGTCTCTTGCGTTCCGTCGGCATTGCATTGCATTTCTTTTGGGTCGTCTGTTGGTTGGGTCGGGGTCTTCCGCGTTTGCATCGCAGTGCATCTGGGAGTCATATTTTTATTTTTATAAATTTGTTTTTAAAAATTGATGTATTTATTTTCTTTCTCCCACCCCTATTGGCTACTGGGGTTCTTGCCTGCCTGTTGCTGTGGTAGGTGTGGCACAGTTGTGGCATCCCACTCTCACTAACAACTACATTCTTTAACAGGCTTATGCGCACACACATGTACACACACACATACAGACACATTCACCCACACGCACACAGACACACACAGTCTCACACATAGACACAAACAAATTTAGGTAGTCCCTGGTAGAATTATTCCTGATGCTTTTCTTTCAGTTACTTATTGAAATTAATTATTATTCCAGCTCTCGTGGCTGTGCTGTGTTGCTTATTTAGTGTGTGTGTTTCTTGTTTTCATTGTTCTCTTAGTTGTCTTACTATGTCAGCTGTTTATTGCTGCTGTTCGGCTGGTTGTCTTTTACTATTATTATTATTTTTATTGTTTGTTTTGTTTGTTTGTTGTTGTTTTTCTCCTCCCCAAGCCCCCCTCTCTGTTCTATTGCAGGTTTCGTTGCTTTCTGCAATTGGTGTTTCCCTCTGCTATTCCCTGTTGTCCCCACCTTCCATCCCCCTTCTCTTACAGGTGTTGTCCTTTCTCTGTGCTGTCCGTTTGTGCCCCCCTATCCCCATGTCTGCCCCCCTGTCCGGCCCGGTGACAAATCAATACATGATTAAATAAATAATAGAACAGACAAAGGAGTATATTAATACTCTCTTGTTGAAAAACAGCTCGTTTGTAGTCCAGCCTTTACTTCCCTTTCTTGTGACGTTACAATGAAAATACAAGTCATAATGCTCGCTGAGCTACTACTCCGACACGCCCTAAAAACACCGGTGGAAAAACTGTGAGCTGCAGCACACCTCTCGTCTCCTTCCAAACACTAGCTACCCTCCAAGCAGTCAATGGACATAAAGTTGTTACTGTGATGTAGAGACAGAGCTCAGTTAAAACTTTATGGATGAAAGATACTTTTGTTACAGATTAATATCTCACCACTCTGAAACTCTTGCTTCACTCCAAATTGCCAACCTGGTCGGCAACATGTAGCCTACAGCTGAATCGAAGCTGTCTTTTTGCTGACCCGCCTTTCTCTGCTTCTGATTGGCTATTACTGGCCTTTCACTGACCTGCCCTTCTCTGCTTCTGATTGGCTAGTAGTCCTTAACTAGGAACTGCGCATTTGAAACTCCCAACAAAGTTCATTTAGAGACAAGATGTATCACTCCATAGCTAAAACAAAGCGTTCAACACAGGCTGAAAAAAGGAACTGCAGCAATGTGCAGTATGACAAAAATTATGGTGTTTTTTGAAAATTAAACCATGTAAACCTGTTCTGGTACAACCCCTAAATAGGATTTTGAACGTGAAAATGAGCATAATACCACATCTTTAATTACCTCATCCATGAGATAAGTGTATAACAAGAGCCAAAGCAGAGCATACACTGCGCCTGCTCCTGCTGCCACCCGCATAAAGCACACCTTGGGTGATACCTATGGATAGAGACTATTTGATTAACTTTTATTTTAACTTGGGGGTGATTTATGCTATGGCAAAGGCAGCGTTAAGGGGGTGTCATGATCGCCCATGAGGAGAGAAAAGAGAGCCATGATTGTAGCCATGTTGGCCCAGCTTGGATTTAAGGCTGCTCCTAAAGGTTTGTTCTGGACAAAATGGGACTCAGGTTGGCCAAGAAAGGGAAGTCCAAGACTGTTGTGCCCACATCTCTACCTGCTTATCAACATCCCAGATCAAGCAGTCCACAAGCGCACCACGTTCCAGCTGTCAGACAAGACTCCAGCGAGAAGAGAGAAGGCAGACTCTGTGTTTTTACATCGATGATGCATGGTGCTCAAACGCTGTCAAGATGGACACTGTTTGCCAGAGATGCACTGCAGATACTTGTTGCCTATTGTAGCATGACTACATTGTTTTAATAAATTTATGAGAATTAATACCCGTTGGCCATTAATCGGAAGGTTGTTGGTTCAATCCCCGGCTCCCCCAGGCTGCATGTCGAAGTGTCCTTGGGCAAGATACTGAACCCCGAATTGCTCCTGGCTGCTCCACCAGTGTATGAATGTGTGTGAATGTTAGTTTCTGTTTGAGCACTTAGGCTCAGTGTATGAATGTGTTTGACTGGTGAATTCAGATGTAGTGTAAAAGCGCTTTGAGTGGTTCAAAAGACTAGAAAGGCGCTATACAAATATGGAGCACTTACATTTACCCAATTATGAATTTTAATATTCAGAAAATATTAATCCATAAATCTCTCGTTTTGCGGGGCACCACCGGAGTTTTAATTAACCCAGAGTCTCCAGACCTCTGGGTAGCGTTTTAATAGTTATACAATTATTCACTAGTGATCAGTTAGTTAATAATCGCTCAATTATCTTAAATCAATCAGTCAGTCTCATATCGAAGGGGTAAATTCTCTTGGCAGGGACTTGGAGACAGGCAATACACACACACAATTCCTTGATTACAGTGAATATATTAACTAACTAAGGTGATATAAAAATGCGGTTAAATACATCAAAGAAATAAACAGTGGCTAAACAATGAGAAGGGGTTCTATTGTTGGAGTATTTGACTCATACTGGCAGCCAATGAACGCAATTAGATGATACTAACTCGATTAAATTTGTCTAGGAGTTTCCAGGATTAAATATACTGGACTAACAGACTATGGGACATCACTGATCACAGTATGCAGGGTTTTAGTCTTACTGCGTGTCGCTTCTCCCAGCCGGGTGCTGGTCAACGGCCTCACACTGGCTGAGTTCTCGGTTAGGACAGCTTAATGCCATCGGCCAGTCGCTTTCTCTGCCAGGGAATTGCTCCGGAAGTCCATCTTTTGTCGGCTTTACTGGAGAAACTCGCAGTGGGGCCTTCCCAACCCTGTCTCGGGTCAGAGGTTTTAGTCGTCCTTTGTTACTGCTGAGAAGAACTTAACTAGCTTTCTGGATAAAGTGGCGGTTACACGTTCTTAGAGAATATAAGCGAGACACAAGAATGGCATCAGATTATTGGACATGATAAATACCGAGTGACATTTATACATTAACGGCATTTCAGACGATGGCATGTAATACTTATTTTGTCCACTTGGGGGAGCTCGGGTTACATGAGGATAGCTCTGATTGATCCTAAAACAATCTTCTTAAGAGCTGGGGAATTTAGTAATTTTTAACCTTAAATTCAAGCTGGAAAAGTGTAGGATGACATTTCTTTATCATATCCTTTCTAAAGGAAAGTGCTGGGAACAAGCATTGGTTACACATAAAATGAAGGAATGTCATTAACCTTGCTGAAAATTAAAACACTGCAAAATTAACTTATTTAGATTCTTTAAACAACAACAAGGTAACGTAACTACTCAAATAGAGCCAACAGCCACTACTAACTTAGCGAGGATTATTGGTTAAACAGAACAACAGTTTATAATGAAACATTGTTTTTGCTCAAGAAGGCAGGAGTTGTTAAGTAAATGTAAATGCTCTGTATAGCGCCATTCTAGTCTTTTCGACCACTCAAAGCGCTTTTACACTACATCCACCAGTCATACACAGAGCCTAAGTGCTCAAACGGAAACTAACATTCACACCCATTCATACACCGGTGGAACAGCCGCCAGGAGCAATTCGGGGTTCAGTATCTTGCCCAAGGACACTTCGACACGCAACCAGGGGGAGCCAGGGATTGAACTGCCGACTTTCCGATTAACGGCCAACCCACTCTACCTCCTGAGCCACAGCCGCCCCAAGTGTACCCCTTTCGCAATCCTGGCTTATCACATTTGCAAATCAGCTAAAAGAAGAGAAGGGAGTGGTGTTTTATGGCCCAGCCATTCTATGGGAAAAGGGATCAGAACGTCCGTACTTTGATGTCTTGAGGCACCCTAGAGGGAGAGGCATTGGACACTTCTTTTGCTGTCCTGCTAAGTGTCTATTGACACCTTTACGGCGTCCTTAAGCGATGCATGTCTGATTGAGTCTCTGCAGACCCTTACCAAACCCCAGGCGATTTCTCTAGTTTTTGCTTGTCAAAAGGCCAACCTCCAGGGGAGGAAAACTTTCCTACCCCCTCCTTTTTCTCAGAGAGAGGGAAGGGATTTTTGATTCTCCAAATTATTTGATATAAAATGCACAAATCCACACTGTTGGTACACAACACTATATAAATAACTATGTATTGTTTTTTATTAAATTTTTTACATGTTACGTATTTGAAAATATAGTATATTTAATAATTTAGCCAGAGCCAGAAACACCTGCAGGAAGTGATAGGAGGAGAGAGGAGAGGGACGAGAAAGCACAAGACTACCGGAAAGGGAAGAAGTCGACTTAGTATCAGAGGGAAAGAAAGAGGAGGAGAGGAGCTCAGTGCATCATGGGAAGTCCCCTGGCAGTCTAGGCCTATAGCAGCATAACTAAGGGTTGGTTCAGGACTCACCTGAACCAGCCCTAACTATAAGCTTTATCAAAGAGGAAAGTCTTAAGCCTACTCTTAAATGTGGAGATGGTGTCTGCCTCCTGAACCCAAACTGGAACCTGGTTCCACAGGAGAGGAGCTTGATAGCTGAACGCTCTGGCTCCTAGTCTACTTTTGGAGACTCTAGGAACCACAAGTAACCCTGCATTCTGGGAGCGCAGTGCTCTGGTGGGGTAGCTCTTTAAGATAAGATGGTGCCTGACCATATGTGCATTTGACTCATAACAGTTTAAAATAGCACGGTAGCAGCAGGACAGAGGATCAGTGACCTCCTAAGGGGAGAACAGTGATTGGTGGTTATGTAGGGACTGAACCCTTCTATAGAATTTGACCTCTAACCCTTTGCTTTGTTAACTCAGAATAGTACTGTACCCTTCTATGGGTTGGAGCTTTATTTTGCAGGATCAAACCCTTCTATGGTACCTAACAGATACCTACACATATCCTATATAAGCTATGTTTGATGTACAGAAAGACAGAGTGGCCATCAGGCTGGGTCTCTCTCCAAGCTGCTGCAGAGCTTGTAATTGATGCTGAACTCCTTGATGTAATAAACTTTTATGATCAAGAACAGTGTCAAGCGGATTTCTTCTCAACACATCATCGCAGCATTATTGTTCGGACACCACATAGGTAAAAAAATGATTTTAAATTCTATTCTGGATTTACAGGAAGCCAATGCAAAGAAGCTAAAACAGGAGAAATGTGATCTCTTTTCCTGGTTCCTGTCAGAACACGTGCTGCAGGATTCTGGATCAGCTGAAGAGTCTTAATGGACTTTTTCAAGCAGCCTGATAATAGGAAATTGCAGTAATCCAGCCTAGAAGTAACAAATGCATGGACTAGTTTTTCTACATCATTTTTAGACAGGATGTTCCTGATTTTCGCAATATTAAGTAGGTGAAAAAAGGCGGTCCTTGAAATTTGCTTAATGTGAGACTTAAACGACATGTCCTGATCAAAGATAACTCCAAGATTCCTCACAGTGGTGCTGGAGGCCAGGGCGATGCCATCAAGGGAAACTATATCTTTAGATAATGCGTCACGGAGGTGCTTAGGCCCCAGAACAATAACTTCAGTTTTATCTGAGTTTAACATTAGAAAATTACAGGTCATCCAGGTTTTAACATCCTGAAGGCACATTTGAAGTTTAGCTAACTGATGAGTTTCATCTGGCTTGATCGATAGATATAACTGAGTATCATCTGCATAGCAATGAATGTTTACGGAATGTTTCCTGATAATATTGCCTAAAGGAAGCATATATAAAGTGAAGAGGATTGGTCTGAGCACAGATCCTTGAGGAACTCCATGACTAACTTTGGCGTGCATGGGGGACTCATCGTTAACATGTACAAACTGAAATCGGTCGGATAAATAGGACTTAAACCAGCTTAGAGCGGTTCCTTTAATGTCAATGAAATGTTCCAGTCTCTGTAATAGGATCTGATGGTCAATGGTATCAAATGCAGCACTAATATCTAATAAAACCAGTACAGAGACAAGTCCTTTGTCTGATGCAATAAGGAGGTCGTTAGTAATTTTCACCAGTGCTGTCTCTGTGCTATGATGAGCTCTAAATCCTGACTGAAAATCCTCAAATAAACTATTGCTCTGTAGAAAGTCAAACAGCTGTTAGGCGACTGTTTTTTCAAGGATCTTAGAGAGAAATGGAAGGTTAGATATAGGTCTATAGTTGGCTAAAACATCTGGATCAAGTTTGGGCTTTTTCAGAAGAGGTTTAATTACAGCTACTTTAAAGTACTGTGGCCTGTTGATAAAGATAGATTGATCATATTATAGCAGACCTAAATTTATGAGAATTGATACCCAATTATGAATTCATAATTGAAGATTCATAAAATCAAAATTTTCCTCGTTAAGGGCACCACCGGAGTTGTTATAATCCTAGAGTCTCCGGACCTCTAGGTAGTTTTGAATAATTATACAATTATTACTAGTGATCAGTTAGTTAATAATCGCTCAATTATCTTAAATCAGTCGGTCAGTCTCATATCTAAAGGGTCAATTCTCTTGGCAGGAACTAGAAATAGGCAACACACACAGCTCTTGATTATATTACAGTGAATTTATTCTCTAACTAAGGTGATAAAAAAGATGGTTGGATACAGGGAACATAAACATTTACTGAACAATGAGCCTGGAGGTTCGATTGTGGGAAGCATTTGACTCATACGGCATAGAAGAGCTAATGAAAGTAAACTAATGCTATAATTTTAGGGGTTGAAATGGACATCTGATCACAGGAC
>NC_060161.1:6188687-6195908 GCF_021292245.1 Micropterus dolomieu
TCTCCATCACCCAGCCAGGTTTCAGTAAGACAAAATAAATCAATATCATAATCTGATATTAGTTCATTTACTAGTACACCTTTAGAAGAGAGAGATCTGATGTTTAAGAGTCCACATTTAACTCTCCTATTCATTTGCACTATTGCTCTTGTGGTTTTAATTTTTATGAGGTTTTTATGTACAGCTCCTCTTCTGTTTACCTTTTTAAATAATTTCAATGGTCGGGGGGCAGACACCGTCACTATAGGATTTTCACTAAGTAACTCCTGGAATGGAGGAGCAGAGAAGTGTGTTAGACTGCAACTCTGGGTTGTCATGGATTTGGTCCACTAATAAACTTGGCCAGATTTCTAGAAATGAGAGCTGCTCCTTCCCAAGTGGGATGGATGCCGTCTCTCCGAATCAGTCCAGGTCTTCCCCAGAAAGTCTGCCAGTGATTTACAAAGCCCACATCGTTTGCTGGACACCACCTCGACAACCAGTGGCGGAATGATGACATGCGGCTATACATGTCATGTCATATGTTGATTTACTTGTCATACATGTAACTCAATCCAGTAAATGCACATCTGTGCCACTGGTGGCCGTGTTGGAAAGCATGTATCACCCTTTCACAAGCCAGCAGAAATACTGTCCCTTTTCATTAAATGCATATTAAGGCCCATTTAGTATGCAGGACAGATGTAGGCTAGGCAATGTACATCTATTGATTCTGATATATTAACAGACTCCTCTTGTTGTGCATAGCATTTGATATCTCTAATCATCATTGGTTGCAATTTGTGTTATAGCGATGCCCAATGTTGAATTCATTAGATATAATGTCACCGGTGAAACTGATCTTGGCTTTCACTCAGTAGGCTACCAGCCATCATTTATTCAGAAAACAATAACTGAAAATGAGCATGTAATTCTATACATTTCTTTATTTTTGGTGAAGTTTAAATAAATTACCAATATCTAATGATGAATGAATGAACCTCCGCTCTCTGTCCGTGGTGCTGAATTATATGCCAGAATATATACAATGAAAGGCGTTTTCACTGCTCTTTCTAAGTCGCACATTACATGCAAACATCAGTCACAGACAGAGAAGCTCACAAGTCTTTGAGCTAGAGTCCAAGTCAAGTCTCAAGTCACTTGTGGTTATAATGAATGTTGTATCACCGGCTGCGTTCAATCTTTCCATACCCATGGAGTGGTTTAAGCAGGTGGCAGCTGGAGCAGGCACTGTGCACTCTCTACTTTGGGAAGAAATGCTGCTCCATTGTGCGGGCTCTATTCATATAAACTTATCTTGGGGCCACAAGTTAAGTAAAACGTGGGAATCTTGTGGCCATGTTTTAATTTGAATTTTTTTGTGTACACAAGATAAAAAAACATCATCTTATGGGACTTATATTAATTAATATATATATATATATATTGTAGGGGTTATGTACCTTTAGGCCATCAAAAATGTGATTAATTTGGAAAAAGAATTAGAAACAAACAAAGAATTCCTTGCATTTCAATAGGGTCCTCAAATGTTTCATGCTTAGGCTGTAATAGTCCCTCTCAATGATCACTTATGGCCAACTAGAAGTGTGTGCTGTTGTCTGTATCTACAGAGACACTACCCTCTGTTTCTGGGTGTCAGCCTTTAAGTAGTGGATGTGCAGCCCCCAGTCAATAAGAGGATGAGAGGAAGGTATGAAAATGGTGGACACAGCATAGAAAAAAGAACTACAAAAATAGTGGGGTGAAATGCCAAGCAGACAAGGCTCATTCCAAAACGAAGTGAATCTGATGGAAATGAAAACAGTCCATTCTGTTCTGTTTGACAACTGTCAAACAGAAAACAGTCCATTTACCTCGGTATCTTGCCCAAGGACATGTCAACATGCAGACTGGAGGAGCCAGGGGATCGAACCTCTGACCTTCTGTTTAGAAGATTGGGGAAGCAACATTAAATGTTGTTTGCAAACCGCAACTGACAAATCGAACTCATTCTGCCTTCAAGCAAACCTCTATTGAGCGATCCAGTTTTCTATCCTAATCTACTTAAACATGTTTTCTCCTACATGTGCTTGTTATCTCCTCTGCCCCTGACAACTGGTCCCTACCTCCATTCATCCTTTTGTTCCTCAGCTCAAAGTGGAGATAAGCAGGACCCTAGAGGGGCAGTGGTGTGCCAGTCTTCCCTCAACCACCTGGGACAGTGTAGGAAGGGCTCCACCCTCTCATTCACTGTGGCCTTCCAGATCCTAAGGATTGGACTTTTTGAGGTACCAAAGAAAATTATTTGTCTGAGTGTGGGGATGTCACTGCTTGCCTGTATACTGACAGCACTACAAGTGTTCCTTTATTGAATGGCTGTAATGAATCCAAGCTGAGTTATTTCTTCTTTTGTGGTCCATCTCATATCACCTTTCTCTTTCCCTTTTTGCATAGCTGATAATCTAAAGTAAAATAATTAGCACTCACAACAACTTTGATGTTTTCAACAAATTGTAGACATAAATAAGGTTACCATTTCTTTTTTACTAATATCCAGCTGTAGAATCAACTGGTAAGAACTGCAGAACAGTTGAAATTACAGTCCTTTGATCATTTTTAAGACTAAAAACAAATGAAAACTTTCAACTCTTCTGCAGTTTGCTTATCTTGTTGTGGTGGTTTGTCGTAATTAAATAATATGCTAAAATGTCTAAATATAAATGTTATTTTAACATTTCATACTTACCTAATTTATCAAAGGTAATATTTTCCTTCGCTGAAATGATTTTGGGAGGCAGATGACATTTGGTATAATAAATGTGGTACATACATATCTTGAATATGTTTTACACTGTTATAATGCATGTTTCCACAGATGCATTAAAAACAGTTATTAGTCCATTATTAGTTATTAGTCCATTACCCAGTTCACCACAAATTGGTTTCACGTGATTCAATGTTATGAAAAAATATTTTAGTCATAGATTTTGATGACAAAATGAACACTGCTACATTCAGTAATACTCATCTTTTCCATCTCTATCCTACACTGTAGTTGAGCCAGCATATGAAACTGAAGCTCCAGTTTATAGCCTCGGTGTCCACCCCTCCAGTGGAACCCCGATCGCCACTGAGGACCTCATCTATGTCATCCAGCCCTGCAGTCAGCAAGCTGCTGGACGTACACAGGCTAAGCCGATCCCAGAGCTTTTCATATCCGCATCTATCCAGGTCTCACCAGGTCAGGTATGGAGGATTAGTGTGGAGCAATGTTTCTCTTTCTGTTAAAGCAACATTGTGTAAGATTTGATAACCCCCCCACGTCCCCTGCTTGGTCACTCTTCTTCACTTCTTAGCTTCCTCCGTCAACGTCCTCTTTGCCTCTGCCATTAACGTTGTTCATAGAGGCTGCTGATTAGGGGTGTGGAAAATAATTGATTTTTAGATGCATCGTGATGTGGACTTGGACGATTATGAATCGATTCACAAATGTCAATCAATTATCTAGAGGTTAATTGATAACATAATGTTGACAGAATGAAAAAGGCGGAGCGTGGAAATGCGGAAGTGCAGCAGCGGAGTCTCTGTGGTGTCCACTAGGGGTGTGCATCCTCACTGGTCTCACAATTCGATTCGATTACGATTATCAGGTCAGCGATTCAATTCAATAACACGATGCATCACCTCAAGGGTGAAGTTAACAGCTGTCTGCCAGCCCTATTGCTCAGCATCTCACCAATGGTTCCCCTTGCCTTAGCTCAAAAGCTGATGTACGTTTGGAAATGTACAACTCTTTGGACTTCTTCAAATGGTGTGTCAGATTGAACCATCTGTAATTCTCTGCTTGCTCCAGGTCAGGCAGTGTGGTGGATTGTGGGGCCATCACCCCTCCTGTTGGATCTCCAACGGGCAGAGCACTCTACCTGCCCCCTGACCACAGCATCATTTCAATGGACAAAATAGCCAAGAGAGAGTGTAAGGTGTTGGTGCTGGAACCAATCCAAGAGGCACACAGCAGGTAAGAAAACAGCTTTGATATGCTTACAGTGTATAATGACCTCGCATTTATGAAATGGCCTATTTTAATTCACTTTAATTTCTATCTAAATGTACAATTACAGTGGTCTGCAGTGGTAATTCTTTATGTTTAGTAAGTTCAGGATCAGAATACATGTTTCTGGCACCAGTTTAAATGTTTAGTCAGAGTATGGAGGAATGCGGGGAAAAGTGGTTAAAACTGTGGGAAACCTGATGTAAAACCATGTTATGTAAGTGTAGGTATTATGCAGATGAGTAGCCAAAAACTGCACTCAAGTAAAAGTACTGGTACTTTTACTGCAAAAACAAGTACTCATGTAGAAGTAAAAGTTGTCATCAAAATAACTACTCGAGTAAGAGTACATAAGTACTACTTTACTGATTTCACAACGGGAGCCCTCCCTTTACCACCTCTTCCAGCGCATCAAATATCAACGCTTTGAGAAAGCCTGACAAAGCGTTGGTATGGATGCCCTGGGGTGGGACCGGGTTGTCTGCACCATGCACAAAATGTGTTATCAAAATAGTGATCTGCTAGCAACATTTAAATGCCACTTTGTTCTGCTCTGAACAGTCATGTTAATGCGTGATAACAAAGCACAAGCAGACTTGGGACTAGCTTCCAACCCACCCACCTAAAAGATCATGAATGCATAAAATAATAAATAAATAGAAGTTACATGATGAATGTATCCAAATGTAACGGAGAAAAAGTAATGATTTTTCTCTAAAAATCTATTCAAGTAAGAGTAAATGTATGATGCATTAAAAGTTGGGGAGACCGGGGGCAATTGTAACATATTTTACATTTTCCTTAATAACTCACAAACTACTTGAGATACTACACTAGTCATCTTTTGATACAAGATATACTGTATATGTGCACTAATTAATAATACAATTGATATATTTTCACGTATAAGAACAAGAGTAAAATATTTAATTAAATGCAAGAAGTTGCAGTGTGTGGGGGCAATTGTAACACTGAAATATAAGTCATATTAACCCACCGCATCTCAAATAAAAGCCCAGGCTACCTCAAAGTAATTACTTTACAGCTAATAGAGTTACATAAGAGTTTTTAAATGGTTCCAATTATTTTAGATGTCAGGCATCCTCTGCTAAGTTATCTGTTCTAACTTCATAAAATTGCTTTTACAAGTGAACTAGTCATTCTCTTTGGTTTTGCTGGGTCTTATACTATCCACTACTTTAAGTCCACCATACAGACAAACAAAGACAGACAATGAAAGGAACTTTACTTTTGCAGACTTAGGCCTATATAATATTCACACTTTCTGTTAAACACATATAACACACACTATTTTATACAAACAATGTTGGCCTATGTTAATTGGTGATTTGTTTATACTAGAACAAATCCATTTCTTTTAACACACACTTTTATAATATGGTTTTACATTTATATTTAGTGAAATATGTTTATTTTCAGAATAGACAGACAAGCTGCTTACATTGGGCCATGTGGCTTGATAACCTCTAACGTGTTATCTGGGTGCTGCGGTAAGCTCGCATGCTGACACACTTTGGCATCCAACTCCAGACAACAACTTTTCTTTTGAGGTAACTACGGTAACGTTAACGGCCTGTTTCTGTCACTCGTTCGTGAGAAGGCAATTAAGCTAGCCACACCTAAATTTGGAGTTCACACATACTAAAGCCTTTATGGTAAATCCACTGAAACTAGGTTAGCAGGTTAGCAACTTTATCCTGTCATTTTCTCACTTTACAAAGACATGTGTTGCTGTATGAGAGTCTGACCTGAAGAGAGGCTGTGAAGTCTTCATTTTACATAATTTATCAAATTTGGTCGGACTTGATGAATTTAGTGTGAGGATAAACGTGACAACGTCTAGTTTTCAAAATAAGGTGTCTATACGGTATGGAAATAAGATTAATTGGATATGTTCACAGAAAGTATGGAACAAATATACATGTGTCCATTAAAAGTAAAAAAAACAACAACAATAAAATGTTAGGGAAATTACTATTATATAATTATTAATTCTATTTTCTATTCTTTGATTTAGGGTTGCTGGAAAAACATTAGATAAATTGGTTGACTTTTGTTGCTGTTTCATCACATCACATTTATAGCTATACCATGGGTTTATGATTAAAAAGTTTACCAGAGCACAACATGGTTTACAAGAGTGCAAAGTTCTTCATAAATTCCTTCCTAAATTAATGCATTTAACTTTAACTTCTTTCGGGGGTGGGGGGTCGTTCTTCTCCAAAATAATGGTAGGGGGAAAGATTAGAGATTGGTAAAGATTTATATGAACACTGAGCCATTATGCCCTGGATGTAATGCACATGTTCTGGACAAGTACTTTTAAAGCTTTTAGTGAGATGTTTGAAATCCAGTTTGACCCTGACCCAGTCTGTGCATATTTGGTTTAACATCACGGAATGCTCTTTTACGAATTTTGTGTATTAGCTGTCACTACACACATGTGATCCTTAAAACGGAACGCTCCCCCGTCCTTTTTTTTTCATTGGGTCAGAGATGTTGTTTTCTAAATCTAGAAATAAATAAATACACACTCACAGTCCTCTCAAACCTTTGTGAAGATAGGAAGACCCTTTCTGGATTTTTTTGACTCTACAGGAACCCAGGGTGGTGGAACCCATAGAAATCTTATTACAGTAGTAAACACCCAGGTGTGTTCACTACCATACAGCTGTGCAACACAGCAGGCTTCTGTCAAATCTGTGATGTTGTGGCTTGTGGGATAAAATATATCTGCCTACACTAACATTGTCAGTATGGCTTAAATAATTCAGTCAAAATAAGTCAAACGACAAATTCTTCAGTTTAACACTGAGGCACTCAGAGACTTGTTTAAGAAAAAGGTAAAATTTTGAGCAGACAAGCAGGCAAGAATAATACTATAATACTATCAAACCATAATTTCCAACACTATAGGTGGCACATGGTTAACCAACAGTTAGTTTGTTCTTTAATTATCAAAATATTTATGGATTAAGTTTCTGGCCATAAAACAATTCAGACTTTCAAAATCAATTAATCAACTAACCATTTCGGGTCTACTGTTTTAAATTGTGCATTTCAATTCAATTAAATTTTATTTATATAGCGCCAAATCACAACAACAGTTATCTCACAGCGCTTTTCATAAAAGAGCAGGTCTAGACCCTACTCTATGATGTTATTTACAG
>NC_060161.1:6196008-6222886 GCF_021292245.1 Micropterus dolomieu
TCTCTGTCAGCCTGGCTACAGTGCTGAAAAGAAACCTGAGGTTGTTCCTATTTTCCTCTATTAATGACGAGTAGTACGCTGCTCTGGCATTACGGAGGACGAAGTTTTAAGACTATCTTGCCAAATTAAACGAAAAATTTCCAGTTTGGTGGAACGCCAATTCCTCTCAAGTTTCTGCGATATTTGCTTTAATTTGAGAGTTTCAGTATTATACCACGGAGCTAACCGTCTTTGTGGGAACACTATTAAATGTTCAATTAAAATACCATATACCAAAACAAGGTCAAGGGTGTGATTAAAACAGTGAGTCGACTCTGAGAGAAGCCAATGGAATCTAACAGAGAGATAAATGCAATACTGAAGCTGTCATTCATCCACATGAATATTAAAATCCCCTACAATAATAACTTTGTCTGTTTTTAAGGACTAAAGTTGACAAAAACTCTGCAAATTAATTTGTCTAGGATTGCATTTGAGAACTGTTTATCAAGGACTGTATTGAGAACGGTATGTAAACTAAGCTTTCCTATTGCCTCTTGTATTTAAAAATTTCCAAAGATAATCAGCCCTGGTTTGCAGGTTGGTATGAGTCAGATTTGCCTGACAGCCAACAAACGGTTCCCCCTTGTGGAGAATATTCATAGTGCTGAATGTGAATCTGAACTGTGTGTGAAATGTGATTCGTTTAGTCCTTTGTTTAAAAGCCAACCAAGACACATCTGGGCTCTGTTTCCCTTCAAAGACAGATAAGTGCAAAGTGAAAAGTGCACTTACCATGTTTGGGCTTATGTCGCTATATTTTAGCAACACTCATTGATTTTGACTCTTGGACAGCAAACTGTGTTTCATGCCTATAACTAAAAGTGGTGGAGTATGGAATAAATATAGTCCCAAATGTATTGTAGCTGTGTGAAAAAGTTTTGTACTCGTGAAAATGTTTTGTAGTTGTGTGGGAAAGTTTTGTACTCGTGAAAAAGTTTTGTAGCGATGTGAAAAAGTTTTGTACTTGTGAAAATGCTTTGTACCTGTGTGGAAAATGTTTTAATGTGTATCTGAATATCAGAAAAATCCAAAGTTTACAGGTACAGTTCACTGGTTTGACCGTGAGTAAAAGTTACTTCACGGGGCACTTCCTGTCGGCAAGAAAGGTCTGCCTTCCTGGATCCGTGATTGGATGGTGAACTGAGATTCCTGATTGGATAGTCAAATGACATGTTAACCCGAGCATTCCCATTGGCTATCCAGTAGAACGTGTCAAATGTGGGACAAAAGTATTTGTAAATGTAGATTTGTTTTGTAACTGTAGGTTTGTTTTGTAACTGTAGAATCGAGCCGTACATGTAAACTTCGGATTTTTCTGATATTCAGATACACATTCAAACATTTTCCACACAGCTACAAAACATTTTCACGAGTACAAAACTTTCCCACACAGCTACAAAACATTTTCATGAGTTCAAAACTTTCCCACACAGCTACAAAACATTTTCACGAGTACAAAACTTTCCCACACAGCTACAAAACATTTTCACGAGTACAAAACTTTCCCACACAGCTACAAAACATTTTCACGAGTACAAAACTTTTTAACACAGCTACAAAACATTTTCACGAGTTCAAAACTTTCCCACACAACTACAAAACATTTTCACGAGTACAAAACTTTCCCACACAGCTACAAAACATTTTCACGAATACAAAACTTTTTCACACAGCTACAAAACATTTTCACGAGTTCAAAACATTTTCACGAGTTCAAAACATTTTCACGAGTACAAAACTTTTTCACACAGCTACAAAACATTTTCACGAGTTCAAACTTTTTCACAAAGCTACAATACATTTGGGACTATATTTATTCCATATCAGAGCAACAACCATTTGTACACAAAAAAAGAACTAGTACTACAATATGTTAATCAAATCTTTGCCCTGTTTCTCCTGTCAGATAACCTGGAGTGAAAGGATCTACTGGAGACATATAGAGAAACAATGTGCTGCAGTCAACAAGACGAGGAACAGAGAAGAATGGAAACAAAAATGATTGGCTAGAGAGGAGGAGTTGTGCTGATGAGGAGAGAGGAGGGGATAGAGTGATGCTGCATAGTAGAGATGATAAAAGAAAAGAAAAGCCCTTGTGGAGTCACAAAAGTTCTTAATTTCACTGGTTTTCATTTCTGAAGAGATACCCCTCCTTCAAATCAACATCATCCATCTCATCCCATTAATTCAATTTTTTTCACATTTCCTTCAAGCCTTCATTTATTTTTTCCTTAATGGTTATTTTTAGTGCTTTCTTATTACTTCCACCTTCTACACTATTTGGACCCTTTCTGTTTCAACGAGACCTGTGCCTTAAATTTATATTTGTTGAGGTCTTATAAAGTCTTAAAAAGCATTAAATTTGACTTTAGTTTTCTCAAGTGTTAAAGGTTAAAGCCATGGTTCAGGGTGGGCGGCCAGAATGCCTCGACTGGTTGGGGGTGGGTGGGTGAGAGAGAGAGAGAGCGAGAGAAAGTGAGCCATAAAGAGGGAGGGAGGAATTTGGTAACATGCATTAATGGGATGAGGTTGCATACAGAGGGAGAGAAAGAGGAGGAGAGCGAAGCTCAGTGCATCATGGGAAATCCCCCGGCAGTCTAGGCCTATAGCAGCATAACTAAGGGATGGTTCAGGACTCATCTGAGCCAGCCCTAACTATAAGCTTTATCAAAGAGGAAAGTCTTAAGCCTACTCTTAAATGTGGAGATGGTGTCTGCCTCCTGAACCCAAACTGGAACCTGGTTCCACAGGAGAGGAGCTTGATAGCTGAACGCTGTGGCTCCTAGTCTACTTTTGGAGACTCTAGGAACCACAAGTAACCCTGCATTCTGGGAGTGCAGTGATCTGGTGGGGTAGTAAGGTACTATGAGCTCTTTAAGATAAGATGGTGCCTGACCATTAAGAGCTTTGTAGGTAAGAAGAAGGATTTTAAATTCTATTCTGGATTTTACTGGAAGCCAATGCAAAGAAGCTAAAACAGGAGAAATGTGATCTCTTTTCCTGGTTCCTGTCAGAACACATGTTGCATTCTGAATCAGCTGAAGAGTCTTGATGGACTTTTCAGACTGACTGAATTGCAGTAATCCAGCCTAGAAGTAACAAATGCATGGACTAGTTTTTCTGCATCATTTTTAGACAGGATGTTCCTGATTTTTGCAATATTACGTAGGTGAAAAAAGGCGGTCCTTGAAATTTGCTTAATGTGAGACTTAAACGACATGTCCTGATCAAAGATAACTCCAAGATTCCTCACAGTGGTGCTGGAGGCCAGGGCGATGCCATCAAGGGAAACTATATCTTTAGATAATGCGTCACGGAGGTGCTTAGGCCCCAGTACTATGACTTCAGTTTTATTAGTTTAACATTAGAAAATTACAGGTTTTATCATCCTGAAGGCACATTTTTGTTCATTTTGTTAATTGATTAGTTTCATCTGGCTTGATCGATAGATTTAATTGAGTATCATCTGCATAAAAATGAAAGTTTATGGAGTGTTTCCTGATAATATTGCCTAAAGGAAGCATATATAAAGTGAAGAGGATTGGTCCCAGCACAGATCCTTGTGGAACTCCATGACTAACTTTGGCGTGCATGGAGGACTCATCGTTAACATGTACAAACTGAAATCGATCTGAAAAATAGGACTTAAACCAGCTTAGAGCGGTTCCTTTAATGCCAATTAAATGTTCCAGTCTCTATAATAGGATTTGATGGTCAATGGTATCAAATGCAGTGCTAAGATCTAATAAAACGGGAACAAGTCCTTTGTCTGATGCAATTATGAGGTCGTTAGTAATTTTCACCTGTGCTGTCTCTGTGCTATGATGAACTTTAAATCCTGACTGAAAATCCTCAAACTGTTGCTATGTTGAAAGTCACACAACTGTTTGGCCATTGCTTTATCAAGGGTTAAAGGTTAAAGGTCAAGGTCAAAGTTTAGATATAGGTCTATAGTTGGCTAAAACATCTGGATCAAGTTTGGGCTTTTTCAGAAGAGGTTTAATTACAGCTACTTTAAAGTACTGTGGTACATAGCCTGTTGATAAAGATAGATTGATCATATCTAGTATAGAAGTGCTGACTAAGGGTAAAACATCTTTAAGCAACCTAGTCGGGATGGGGTCTAAGAGGCAGGCTGATTGTTTAGATGAAGGAATTATTGAAGTTAGTTGGTAAAGATCGAGGGAAGCAAAGCAGTTTAAACATATATCTGGTTCTACAGCTGTTTCTAAGGTTCCTGAGTTAAGAGATAAGTTGGTGCCAGTTGAGGCCAGGTCTTGGTGAATTTTGTTTCTAATTGTTAGAATTGTATCATTAAAGAAGCTAATGTCGTAACTACTGAGAGCTATGGGAATACATGGCTAAATAGAGCTGTGACTCTCTTGTCAGCCTGGCTACAGTGGTGAAAAGAAGAAAGAAAAGTTGTTCTTATTTTCCTCTATTAATGACGAGTAGTACACTGGTCTGGCATTTTTTTGTTCTGTAACATGTGCCAGCTTAGGTTCCATCATCACTATCTGAAAGCGTTCTCTACTTCTACTTATATATAAATATAAATTTATAAGATATAAATATTGATAGATTTAGGGTTTCAGGAAAAATAATGTAATTGAGTGTGGTTTTAAACTGAACTACAAACATATGTTTGTTAGATTTACACTTGATGAGAGCTGCATCTCAACTCAGACTTCAAGCGATGCATCTTTCATTGTAGGAGGAGGGTAATACTGGAACATTCATTATTCACTATTTAAAAATTTATTTTTTTTTTGTCTAGTGTATGTCAACCTTAGTATTACCCACTTCCTACTAGGAAAGATGCAGCCCTTTTCCACTGAAAAAACTTTATTTAAAAAAAATGATGAATAATGAATGTAAATTGGATCCATTTATTAATCTCTGTCTTAATCCAATCTATTTATTTTTTATGTTGGGTTGTTACTTTCCAGTTCTGTATTGTCCACATTTTACAGTGTAGTCTTGTTTCATTGTCCAATAATTCAAACCCCAGCAGTGTAGCATATAAATAATAGCTGCAAATTACGTTATGTATCTGCAGTGGAAACAGGGTCCACCTCAAATGAGATGTTGTTGTTGGACTGATGTTGCTTGGAGCCAGAGTTTTGTGTTGAAATTCAGTTTTCTTATATTTCTGTGCAATGAAATACATAGATTATCAATTACTCAAGCAGAGGTCAGGAGCTGTAAAAGGCAGGTCAACCGAATTATGGAGAAAATAGAAACCCTGCTCATTTAAGTTTGTTTAGTTGTTCAATTCCAGAGAAGTGTTAAAATCTTAATGACTTGAAAATATTGATAGAAATCTGTTTAAACCCAGGTAAATGTTTATTATTGGGAACTTTTTTCTTCATGTCTGTTGAATGTTTGCCAGATGACAAATTTACATTTTTTTCATTTTACCTGACCTGTTGAGACTGAATAAAATACTCTGAAAACAGTCTTACCAGCAGTTAATTGGAGTTAAGTAATTGGAAGTGTAACCTATAAACACTGTCTCTATTAGCCGAATAATTAGTAACCAATTGATTGAATTTGCAGTTACACATTAGGGCCTTTCTAGAAAATTGCTTGGGAACTATGAGACTGTTAAAACAAGAATGTTGATAACTGAGCTAAAATTTATTTGTGGTTGGTAATAACTGAAAAACTAAAAACTGCTTCCAGCATTGTGATACATATTTATATTTATATATCAGGCAACTCTTGGTATATGTTATAGCAGAGAGGCTGCTTCATTTGGGTTATGGTAACTGGTTTCATTATAAATTACAAACATTGTCTGTAAAGACTGATATGATGTATTATGTTATGTTACCATACAGTATTATCACTGATTGACATTCCATTGAATGTAGAATGTGGTCTAAAACCACAGGTTTAGACTTATATGACATTAGTTACAACATTTTGAAGTTAAAGCTTTCTGCTGCAGCTTGTTTATGGATATTAAGTGCTCACCCATCTGAATAGTTAATGTAGAAAGTAGAATTACTGCTAGCAGCACCAGTCCAACTGAAATGTTCATTACACTCTGCATTAGCTCAGTGTTCGACAGAAAGACCAACGTACTGATGATTTACCGTAATTATTCCTGAGGCCTTACTTATTTAAAAAAGAATAAAACATAGTGTCAGAGGAAAGGCCATGGAGTTCATCCCCTGGAGAACACAATCTTCTATCTTATGAAAAAAACATTGAAAGGTTCCATCCTCCGGGAAGCATAAATGTCCACAGCAAATATCGTGTAAATCTGACTTTGTTGTCTGTTGGGGGTAATTCTGAGCTAGCGGTGGTGCCAGACAACAGGTCAAGGAGTCAATTAAGTCATTGGAACCATGAACAGAAGTTAAAGAGGTCATATAATGCTTTTTGGCTTTTATATTTTCCTTTATTTTCTTACATAGCTTTTTTGGCGCAATGGATAAGACACATGCCTTTGGTGTGAGAGACCCGGGTTAAATTTCCCGCTGTGACCCATCCACCATTGGGTCCCTGAGCAAGACACTTAACCCATAGTTTCTCCAGAGGCGTGCGTCCTCTGACATGTATAGCAATTGTAAGTCGCTTTGGATAAAAGCGTCAGCTAAATTAATAAATGTAAATATATCATTTAAATAGGTTTGCAAAGTGAAAAAGCCCAAAGTCCCACAGAAAACACTGTTCTGAACTGCCTGAAAACAGCTTGTTTGTAGTCCAGCCTTTTTTCCATTACCATGTTATGTCGCATTATGTGACGTACTTGTAATGTTGTAATGTTCTTGTTTCATTATGCTCGCCTAGCGGCTTGTCAGACACTCCCTCAAAAACACCGGTGGAAAAAACACAGAGCTTCAGCACACGGTGACAAGACGTCCACCTGCTGCCTCTCCTCTCCCTTCCAAACACTAGCTACCCTCCCACAGAGCTCAGTTGAAACTTTATAGATGAAAGATACATTTGTTACAAATTAATAAGTCACCACTCTGAAACTTTTGCTCCAGTCCATGTTGCTAAGCTGGTTATATATGTACAGCTTAGCCAAAGCTGTGTTTTCAGGCTTTTCAGGACACGCCCTACTCTGCTTCTGATTGGCTAGTAGTCCTTACCCAGTAACTGTGCATGTGCAACTCCCAACAAAGAAGAATTGAGATGCATTACTCCTTAGCAAAAACGGAGCGTATAACACGGAGGGTGAAAAGAGGTGCTACAGCAACGTGCAGTGTGACAATAAATATGGTGTTTTATGAACATGAAATCATGTATACCTGTTCTGGTACAACCCCTAAATAAAATTATGAACCTGAAAATGAGCATAATATGACCACTTTAATTAAATGCTGGCCAGTTGTTGAAATACAGGATGTTTGTACCATCCCAGTGTTTAAGCAAATACACATCACAGAGCACTGACATCTCATATATGTACGATGACATGTTCATCATCAAAGTCTTGAAATTGAAGCTTTGAAATGTGGGTAAATTTGGGGAATTTTATTTACACTGGAATTCAAATAGCAGAATGTATTGAACTATCTGCTTTAACACAGGTAAGACAATCTGAATGTGCCTTGTAATGTCATTCCTTGGTAATAAATTTCCAATGGCTTAAATGTTCGTCATATTCAGTGTGTGAGGAAGATTATTGTTGAATCTTCCAGTGTTTTGGATCTCCTGTTTTCTGCCTACTTTGTTGACAAATAAAGTATTGCTAGGTAAAAAAAAATCTAAATTTTCAGTTGTATACATTTGCTCCTGTGAAAACAAGTCCACAGTGTTTTGAAAAAAATTAATTGGAAAAAAATAGGAGAAGATCATGAAAGATTCACGATTCATCGATCTTACAAACACAATATATTGATCCATCTTAATGTCTTGCCGTACATATTACTGTCCATTCAGATTACCTGCACTTTAGCCATCTTATAGCCTCCCTGTCTGCAAATAATTCTTGCATCAGGCCAAATTTTTCCAAGCCGTTATATGGCGGACCAGAACAAACCGTATGAAATCATATCCTCGTTTAGCTCAGTTGGTGCAGTGCGGGACTTGAGAGATCAATTCCATCTTATTATGGAATTCTTTTTTCTCCCTTGTTAAACAAATTAAATAAAAGGACACTTTTGCACAGGCTCACATAAAGCATGTGCTGTAGTGTGTGTGTTCCGGCGTTTGATCCGCATTCATAAACCTATAGTCACTTATTTTCATTTCCCTAAGAAAATTCAGGGGAATCCTATCACACGTTTAGGCTACTGATGGCTTTTTCAGAGGTGTGTCAAGCAGGCCAGAGACTTTTGAATTTCCATCAGAACTCTTGATTTGTTTTCCCTTTAGCTGTCAGCTTATCAGATTTTTCCAAGACCAGTCATCTTATGGACGCCTTCACTTCTTACAGTACAAAGAAACTAAAGAGAAGGCAAGAGGTTGCAGAAAAGTTGCATACTGACGACCTCAGATGTTTGTCTGTTTGTCTTTCATATTGTAACTTTCCCTCCAGACTCTTCCTTTTAAATATTTGGTGATAAAGTATCTGACGGACATAAATTTTGACCTGCTGGTTTCCCTAGATGAAATCTCATGGGAATTCATCCTTTTTCATGGCAAGTGTGGCTTTACATTGAGTTTTATCTACTGTGTGTAATGTGTGTTGTAAGACAAACACACATTGTGTTTTTTTCATTCCAATACATACGCAGATGCACTTTATTATTTATTAAATGAACACATCTGCCTAAAATGATATCTTCAAAAGCACAAGTTAAAGCAAAACATAGGATAATGAACATAATATAATATTCAGAACTCTCACAAGACTAAAACTCCTTCCTTCATTTCTTGGTTTTATTTATGTTCTAGTTTTCTTTGGATCCCTGCTGAATAAGCTTCAGAACAGATTGTGCATGTTCACCTCATACAGCCGGACTTTATTACATTCAGGTAAACACTACACAGGTTAAACAGTTTCTCATCACATAGTAGACACTTTATCTCTTTGGTCATCTATGTTTGTATATGGAACACCTAAAAGAGAAAAAAAGGATGGATATTAGAGCTGCACAAATAATCACCATCAGGAATAGTTTTATAGTTGATCAGCTGTGAGATTGACACTTTGTGCTTTATAGACATTCAACATAAATGGAGACTTAGACTAAAGTTGAGTTTAAAGGACATTCCTCTGGAAATGAATAACTCAGCACTGCTAACTAATCACAAACTTTCTCAGAGCTTTGTAGTTTCCCTGTAATTAGTACCAAAGAGCAGAGTTCCTTCCAGGAAACTTTTTGGGAATTATTTGGAGAGTACAGATCCTTAAAGGATTACCCTGCACTTTTAATATACAGTCCCCTCCAACAGTACTGGAACGGTAAGGCAAGTTCCTTTGTTTCTGTTGTTCACTGAAGACATTTGGGTTTAAGATCAAAAGATGAGTATGAGACAAGAGTTCAGAATTTCAAGTTTCATTTCCTGGTATTCACATCTAGATGTGTTGAACAACTTTCTTAGGTGAGCAAAAGTAATGGAACAAATAATCTTATAAATAACATTTAATATTTGGTGGCATAAACCTTGCTTGCAATAACTGCCTCAAGCCTGCGACCCATCGACATCACCAAACTGTTGCATTCTTCATTTGTGATGCTATTCCAGGCTTTTACCGCAGCTTCTTTCACTTCTTGTTTGTTTCGGGGTGTTTCTCCCTTCAGTCTCCTCTTAAGGAGGTGAAATGTAGCTCTATTGGGTTAAGGTCAGCTGATTGACTTGGCCAGTCTAAAACCTTCCACTTTTTCCTCTGATGAAGTCCTTTGTTTTGTTGGCAGTGTGCTTTGGCTCATTGTCCTGCTGCATGATAAACTTCCTCTCGATTAGTTTCAATGCATTTCTCCGTGAACTGGCAGACAAAATGTTTCTGTCCACTTCTGAATTCATTCTGCTGCTCCCATCATCAGTTCCATCATCAATAAATATTAATGAGCCTGTTCCAGAAGCAGCCATGACATTACCTCCAGCATGCTTCACAGATGAGCTTGTTTGCTTCGGATCACTGTGGAGTGGCCTCTATATTTCTGCTCTCTGAGTCTTCTTCCAACAGTGGATTGTGATACCTTCATCCTGCACTGTGGACGTCGTTGGTGATGTCACTTCCTGATGTTTTGGGGGTTTTCTTCACAGCTCTCACCATATTTCTGTCATCAACTACTGTTGTTTTCCTTGGCCGACCTGTTGGACGTCTGTTACTCAGTACACCAGTAGTTTCTTTCTTTTTCAGGACATTCCAAATTGTTGTGCTTGCTATGCCCAATGTTTGTCCAATGGCTCTGCTCGATTTTCCTTCTTTTCTCAGCTTGACAGTGGCTTGCTTTTCTCCCATAGACAGCTCTCTGGTCTTCATGTTGGTTTATCCTCTTTAACAGGAAATGCAGTCTTTATAGGTTTGAACCAAGGATGAAAACGTAGACTAGTCATGCAGAGCTATTTAATGTTTGGACAATTGGGGGCGGCTGCGGCTTAGGAGGTAGAGCGGGTTGGCTGTTAATCAGAAGGTCGGCAGTTCAATCCCTGGCTCCCCCTAGTTGCATGTCGAAGTGTCCTTGGGCAAGATACTGATCCCCAAATTGTGTATGTGTATGAATAAGTGTGAATTTCCATTTGAGCACTTAGGCTCAGTGTATAAATGTGTGTGACTGGTGAATGCAGATGTAGTGTAAAAGCACTTTGAGTGGTTGAAAAGACTAGAAAGGCACTATACAAATATGGAGCATTTACAATCAACCTAAAAGGCAACACCTGGGCAACAAGAAACATCTGTCAGTCACATGTTCCAATACTTTTGCTCACTTGAAAAATGAGTGGGTTCAAACAAAGGGTGGTACGTCCTGAGTTGTTTAACACATCTAGATGTGAATACCATCAGTGAACAACAAAAACAAAGGAATTTGCCTTACCATTCTTTTGGAGGGGACTGTATGTAGTGTGTAGTCTGTTTTCCTCTTTTTAAAGAAAACATGAACCTGATATTTCTTGTCAATTTTGTGGTTATCAAAACTCTTTAATACCCGTGATACAAAGGTCATAACTAGGGCTGACCCCCAATAGTCGAAGATTCGATGCTTCAATGGGCGGAGCCTGATTTGGCTGTCAATCTCACAGTCGAAGCTTCACAGTAAAACAAGGATCATGCCATTTGGCGATATGGGGGTGCTCAACGTCTGATTTTACATAGAACTATCAGTCTATTACAATATACATTTCAACACCGGTCGAGGCAGATGGCCGCCCACCCTGAGCCATGGTTCTGCTCGAGGTTTCTGCCTCTTAAAAGGAAGTTTTTCCTTGTCTCTGTCTCCTAGTGCTGCTCTTGGTGGGAACTGTTGGGCTTCTGTAAGTAACATCATAGAGTACGGTCTAGACCTGTTGTATAACTGTTGTTGTGATTTGGCGCTATATAAATAAAATGAATGTAATTGAATTGAATGGTTCTTCTACAGCCCTCGTAGTTCATCCTGTCTGAAACAAGCCAATTTAGCTTGGCTCCATCATTCCCTAAAAGTTTGCAACTGACACATCACTACTGCCCTGAGACAGACTGAGCAGGTGGATGGGCGTGTCCCTGTACTTTGTGGGTGTTCTGTGCCTAGCGCAGATCACAAGCCGGATAAGGCAAATTAAAAAAAAAGATGGACATTTAGTATTTAGAGCACTCTGAAGCCTGAGCTTCTTGCTCACAGAGATTACTTTCACATCATTATTTTAAACTTACTTACGTACATTTAATATGAACATCTGACAGTGTAATATTACAGAAAATAAGGAAAGGCATAAAAGGTCCCCTTTAATACATTTCTGTACTGTATTTTCTATTTGCTTATCTTTCAGGATATATGTCAATGCACCTGTGACAGGTCAATATCAGACAATATTAATTAAATTCTATTCAATTTTATTTATATAGCGCCAACTCACAACAACAGTTATCAGTGACAGTGATTGCGAGTTTTAAGTCATTAGACCATACTCTTTGTAATATTATTTACAGAGACCCAACAACCCCACCATTTTCAAGCATTTGGCAACAGAGGCAAGGAAAAACTTCCTTTTAAGAGGCAGAAACCTCGTGCTGAACCATGGCTCAGGGTGGGCGGCCATCTGCCTCGACCGGTATCAGCCTGCCAATATATGTCAGCCTCTATAACTATCAACTCAAACTGTTTTTATGGGGTCCATATTAATGATATTCAGTTTTAAGACAATGGTGTTATGAGTAGTAAGTCTCATTTTTGTCTCGACCGGCAAGTGATGAAGTTCCACAATTGGTTAGTCAAGTGTTGGAGTTTCTCCACTGCTCTTATAAAATTAACATCCTTAGGAGCAAATTGACCATACACAGTCCAGCTTTACACTAGGTTTCAACCTAGTCTTGTTAATTGAACTTTTGATGAATGTTTAATTACAATGCAAGTCAGCATTTAATTACTGATGAGTCAGCATGCAAGCACCTGGGCCAGGCAGTACTAAGTCTAACATTATATTTTACTGTATATACTATAAGGTGGTAAAACTCTGCATGACGACAACTGTGGCAAAAGGAAAATGGTGACTAATATGGTCTAAATTTTGTCAGCTATCTATAAATGTACTCTTAGTCTTAAGGTTAAAAGTACATGTGAGTTTAGGTGCTGTTTAGTCAACTTAAGCATATTTCTCCATTAACAGCATTGAAAATTCTTACTTGTTGATTTCATGCTGATTTTCTTCTCCTCAAACTTAAATTTCCTGCAGGGAGAGAAAGAACAAAGGTGAGAGACTTAAACATGAACATAATTAATAAGTACTCTTACCTGCCTGCAGGTAAGAGTACAGAGGATTTTTAAATACTGAAGGAAAGCATTCCAGTGAATAAAACCCCTTGATTTCCCAGTGGTGATACAGTATGCTCCCAGAAATTCCCAATAAGGAGATGAGTCTGTAATTTTCTCTCACCCACTGTGAGATGACTGCTGCTTCTGAATTACATAAACTTGTGACCTGGAATACACAGACGGTGGACAAATTAAAGGAAAAACCTTAAAAAATAGTGGAGAAACATATCAAACGCAGATGCTTCAGTGCACCAGGGCTCAACTGGTGAGTATGAACATGACATGAATAAAATGCTACGGCCTTTCTCAACCCAGTTTTACACTTACGGAAGATTTTGGACCAACATATAAGACAATGCTCTCCACCACCATCACACTGAAATATATGATGTAAACTTTCATCTTTAAATCTATTTCATGAAGTGACTGTCTCTGATACTTTATGTCCTTTTGTTATGCCTGGCTGTGTTTGTATGTCTTTCTATCTACAGTACTCCGCTATCTCTTGTGAAAGAGATCTTGATCTCAATGAGATTACCTGCTTAAATAACGGTAGTAAATATAACTGAGAGAATATCTTGTGGAGGAATGGTGTTGATTCCTATAAAAGTGCCACAGACTTGGCAAAGAGCACTGAAGCTGTTCTGGAGTTTTGTGGTGGCGTGACTCCATACTATGAGACTTGATGTTTGTTTTTCCTTTAATTTGTGTGTTTGATATATATACACACATATATATTTACACATCTTATCTATCTATCTATCTATCTGTATATACAGTATATCCCAGGGGTGGAGATGGCGCATAGATAAGGTGCTTGCCTTTGGTGTGGGAGACCATTATGTCCCTGAGCAAGACACTTAACCCCTAGTTGCTCCAGAGGCCTGTGACCTCTGACATGTATAGCAATTGTAAGTCGCTTTGGATAAAAGGTATGGTGGTATGTGTCATCCTTAAGCTCGGGTTCTCTACCAGAGAGTTTGAGGGTTCTGTGCACACTTCTGGACAGAGACCTCTGATGTTGTACCTGGTATCTGCTGGGACCAGTTTCCTAGATTACCACTGTTGCTCTTACTTTCCACATCTAGCTCCTCCTTCAGCCCTTGGTATTTCTCAAGCTTCTCTTGTTCCTTCTTCTTGATGTTGCTGTCGCTTGGGATTGCCGCATCCATCACTGCAGCCTTCTTCTGCTGTTTGTTGATCAACACGATGTCTGGTTGGTTAGCCATCACCAGTTTGTCAGTCTGGATCTTGAAGTCCCACAGGATCTTAGCTCGGTCACTACCTTAGGATGTGTTTTCCATTTTGACCTTGGGACTTCTAGCCCGTACTTATAGCACATGTTCCAGAACACTATACCAGCTACCTGGTTATGGCGTCCATGTACGCTGTTCCTGCCTGCATCTTGCTGTTATGTGCTGTACTGTCCTAGGGTCTTGCTGGTGTGGTAAACCGAAGCCCATACATACATACACACATATTCATATATATATATATATATATATATATATATATATTTATTTAAAAAAAATGTTTTTTGAGGAATCAGTCAGCAGTCATGAAACTCGCAAGTACACATCCTTCTACACACACAAATGCTTTGATAGTTGAACAGCACAGAAACAGTTGAGACTTACTTTACTTTGTGTCTGCAAACACACACGATGGTGATTATGATGAAGATGACAGCGACTGACACCAGGACCGAGATCAGGATAATCCACTTGGTTTCTGTAATAAACAACAAATAAATATAGCTGCTAGCAACAATGTGCACGTTCAAAGAAGGAAGTAGAGTAGCTTTGCCGAAATTGATAATAGTGTATGTAGCAGTAGTCTGATATAGACGTTTGGCATCATGAAAGTGTTATTAGTTTGTATATTAATTCCTTAGGGGAACGGCAAACTTTTTTATTTTAGCTTTATTTATTCCCTGATGAGTGAAAGAGATGTTTAAGCAAGCCGTACCCAATCCTCCTTTCTGTGTTATCTCCACATCACAGTTTGTGCCCTCAAAGCCCTCTGCACACTGACAGGTGTACATGTCGTTGCTGTCCACCTTACATGTTCCTCCATTCAGACAGGGGTAACTGAGACACGGATTCGCTGCTACACAAAACAGATATTGAGCTTTTGACAGGTTAATTTAGTCTCTCACAATCATCATTTAAACATTTGAATTTTTATGCACCGATTGCATTAGAACCCCCCAGCACCCCGATGTAGAGAGTTTTACAACTTTGATGTTGTGTGCTTCTTCACTGAGTACCTTCTTACAGTTCAAGACGACCTTACAAGTCTACAGAAAAATAGCTTCCTTTTGAAGACCAGGTGTAGATAGTGTAAATTAATTGCTAATAACACACAGTGCAAATTGAATTAATGTCATGATAGTAACTCAGTACCTGTAATAAAATATCTGATATGAAGATATGGTGTTGATATTAGTTGGTTTTGTCTCATACTGGCTAAATATGGGCTTAGTCAGTGGAATTTATACAGTGATGAATGAATTTTCATTTTCGAGAGATCTTTCCAAAAAAACTCACAAACACACACCTCTAAAACAGTCCCGCTTAAAATTGTAGACGGTACAGATGTAACCCTCCTGGCAGATCTTGGGTTGGCACACAACGCCAGTGCTGGTGCATTCACAGGACTGAGAACAGTCATCAGTAACAAACTTCTCCTTCAGCTGCAGGAGGTGAGAATGAGGATGAGATGAGATCATATCATCAATACAATGACACACAGAGTCACTACTTCAACTGTGCCATAGACTTCTTACAGGGTAATATCTGTTGAGGAAGGTGCAGCCACACTCTCTGTATGGTACACAGATTCCCTCACTCATGACCGAGCCAAGGGCACACTGGCACCCTTCCACACAGAAAGTGGTGTCACACTCGGAGGGTGCTGCCAGGTCAGCGCAGGAGGCGGGGCAGGGTGACATACATGAGGAATAGGTGCTGTTGGCATCACAGGAGAGGACTGGGAGAGAGAGAAGTCTCAAGTCTAATATGGATAATGGCTGATAATTTTTAGTACACATAAAGCATTATAGAAATTGCTGTGCTACACCTGTGAGATCAAGTAAAGTACTTTGACCACATGCTTTTTTTATTTGCTTGTTTTTTTAATTTCATTTATTTCAAATTAAGTATATTTCACACGCATTACAGCAAACCTCTTTGCACATAATGGTAATATGTTTTAAAAATATGAATGTTTTTGTCTCCAGGTTACGTGCTTCCATTGGTTTTCATTCATTGAATTAAATTAATGGATGTCAACAATAGGAAATATACATCAAAAGCATGCATTCCAAAACAACAAATGTATCCATGATTTGAGGTAAATGGGCTAAAACAAGCATACCACTGGTATGGTCCTCATTCTAACACGCTTCTTGTGCTACGAATCTCTTCATGTGTTATTTCCACAGAGTTTATGTGCGTGTTCAGCATCTTACCACAGTCCAGCTGCTGCCTCCAGGATCCCAGTTTAATGCCAGCCTCCTGACAGGCTGCAGCATACGCTTCGTAACTGGCACAACGCAGCGCTAAATTGCCCGGTATAGCACAAAGGTCAAACACACAGTCACTGAGGGATATAAGCAGACACACACACACACACACACATACTGAGCATGAGCAAAGGCTGCCAATTCACACAACCACATCCTTTCATACAGGGACAATTTGAAAGACATGATCCATATCACACCCATCGATGCAAAAGAAAGCCTGCACTGTAAATCCCCCCAGAGAACAGTTCCACACACACTACTCACTCCTGGTAGGTTTTAGGTGGCAGGGTCGCATGGCAGGCAGCAAACAATCCCTTGGAGTTAGACAGCGCTCCACACTGAGTCACACTGTTGTAATCATTGAGCTGAAGCTGAGAGCATTCTGATGTCTCAAATCCTGAATCTGGATCAGTCTCCACCTCTCTCCTGGAGACAGATGACAGAGAAGTATGGAAAGACTGAAGAATCAGAGCTTTGTTAAAGTTGCTGTGTCTAATCTGATGTCTAAGTATAAGTGAGATATCATTGAAGAAGTTGAAGGAATAGCAATATGAAAGAAGGCAACAGTGCCATATTGTCAGTCAGAAATGTTTGGAAAACATATGTATATATATTGCTACATAGCAGCCTAGCATCTGAAGTTTCTTTAGAAAGCCCAATAATTGTATTGTGGTTCATAAACGAGGTGAAAAAAGAGGGATTGATGGTGGAGGCTGAAGGACAAGCAAGTAATACTGATAATGTTTATAAGCCAGAGGCAGCTAATGTTGTGGGGGAAGCAAGAGGCAGCAAGGAGATAAAAATCCTTCATAGCAGCTGAACAGCTAAAGCAGTGGCCCTGGTTGTAGTCCTACCTGTGTGTGTGGACTGTGTGAGGAAGGTCAGAGATCTTCAGTCCATCAGCCTGTCGGTCATTGACCCTCCAGCTTTCTCCGAACTTGTTCAGGTCCCTGACTACAGTCCCGTCAGGCATCATGTACTCATTTCTGGTGATGCCGTCATAGTTTCCACACAGCCCTCTGACAGAGTTCTTGTAGGTGCTGGGCAGTATAATCTCTGATACACACACACAGAGACATAGGAGGGAAATGAGTGGATTCACAAACAAGCCAAAGAAGTGCTCAGTTAGCGAGGACAGAGGCTTCTTCTTCTTTTACCTCCGCGACTGTTGCCATCAAAGCGTACAGTGAGTCCAAAGTCAGTGGTGAGCTGAACCTGCCTGGAGTTCATCGTGATGGTCAAACCACTAACTGGACTGAGAGGAGGTGCAACACGCTCTCCATTCACCTAAAGGAAATATAATATAATTGCAGTACTTTTAACGACACAACAGCAAAATATAAATGGTGCTTTCATCAGACAAAGACAAAGTACTGACCAGGATGATCTTCTTCTGCAAGAAGCGAACATTGACACCGTAAACGTCGATGTACATTTGATCCAGGAATGACACCCTCCTGTTCCCCCCACGTCTGATATTCTTCCCCCTCACCACTAGTGGTGACAAGGAGTTCTGCAGGTTGTGGTCCTGAGTAAGGACGTAGGTGTAGGGACCCTGGAAGTGATGGGTGAAACCATCAAATGTTCGGTGGTGAGGATCTCCAGAGATGCTGCACTTGTCAAACTCTAGAGAGGATGATAAAATATATGAAATGATCAAAATGGGTTATGACCAAACAATACCAATATTTTAATTACATTCTAAAGATCCAAAGTCTCTAAACTGTACACTGCCTAGTAGTTACAACATGTTGAAAACTGAAGCTGTTTAGAGTGGTGGACTCACTGGTGGGTTTGCAGTAGAGGTCTCCATATTTGTCCAGGGTGCACAGTGAGTTGGAATCACAGCTGTGGTCCTTACATGTGATTTGGCCACCAAGGTTACATTTACATGAGCTAGCACATTTGTCAGTCAGCCACGAGTCTCCTACCTGCATCCACACAACAGATTTATTTAGATTTGCAGAAGTGTCAGTTTCTGTTTGACTGTACAATATAATAATGTACCTCAACAATCTTTCCTTTCATTGCTGAGGAAATAACTTAAGTTGTATTTGTGGAACATTTGTGGAATTACAAGAAAAAGCATAAATTAGACAAAAGTCAGAAAGATTTATTTCGTGTATTTTACAGCAGGATACTACTAAGATCTGTACACTAAGAAAAGTTCTTCTACATCTTTAATGTATATAATATATACATGTGTTTCTGATTTCAGTATTCAGGATGTTCTATGATACCCATCAGCAAACAGCAGTATAGACTCTGCTTCACTCACATTATGGTACACTTTATCTGTGTCCAGACAGCCACATTTGTCCAGAGGAACACACTTGTTGTCACTGAGAACGTAGCCTGCATCACACTGGCAGCCCTCCACACAGGTGGTTGGAGGGAGATGGCAGAAGACGGGGAAGAGGTCAGCGCAGGTTGGGGGGCAGGGGGCGGTGCAGTCTGAGTAGTGGCTGTTAGGAGGGCAGGGCAGGGCTGCAGGGATGTAAGATAATTATGTATGCGAATCTTAAAACAACAATATTTTAATATATAAATATATATTATATATAATATTTAAACTGTTGATCAGTGTTACTGTAACTTACGACAGAAGCTGTTGTTCCTCCAGCTGATGGTGACTCCAGCGCTCTGACAGGCCTGAGCATATGCCTCCACGTTGTCACAGAGCGTTGCCTTCATGCCATCATACTCACACATGTCATAGATACAGTTACCAAGGAAAGCATTTGGGGGCACCAGAGAATGGCAGGGCTTGAATCTGTCAGACAGGATGACCTCGGCACACTGAGCCTCGTATGTCTTCTCTTCTTCTGCGGTGCAGTTAGGTCGGACATCTGGACGAGTGTCTGGCTGACAGCTGGAGGGGAGAATGTTTGGATGAATGACTAAGTCAGACACTGGGATGTTGCAGTGTTTTTTCTGAGCTGACGTATTAACTTATGCTATTCAGTTGACAATTTGTAAATTGTTGTGAATTCAAAATAACATTTGTTGAATGTAATAAAAATTGCAGCCTTTCTGGGATGCAGGGGCTTTAGAGGTTATAGCTACTTAAACTGATCATGTCATTAACCATGGTTTGTCAACAGGAGAGGCTGCACTGAGAGTACAATGCTCAACAGAAGTATTAATTGTCCAAAACTTCCAGCAAACGCAGATGTATTTTCTACAAAAGCATCTGACTAAACTGCACACTTCTTTTGTATTTGTGCTTTAGGGCGGTTACCTCCCACAGGGGGGAGAAGAAGGATTTTCACTTCTGAGCAGGACACTGTAGTTGTTGCTACAGTCATATCAAACTCTTCTTTTTTTCGTCTGCTTACAATAAGGGTTGTTTCCATTTAGAAAATGAGTTAAAAGAACTGGCCTCACTTTAGGAACCCGCTAGCTGGATGAGTAGGGGGAATGAGAGGGATAAAATCAATGTTGTGTTGTTTCTTCAAATGACATTATTTTCAATCATGATCATCCTTGCTTGTTATTTAGATGAATGCAGGTGGAACGAATCTGGCCAGAGTCTGAAATGAACTTTTTTCACTGGTTTCACAAGTTTTTTTGTCTGCCTCTCAGAAATGTTATCAGCCACTATTGAAATGTATGCGTTAAATGAAGGAAAACATTCAGCTCATTTAGGCATAATTTAATATAAATGTTCAATGTTATGATATATTTACACAAAAACATTACATGCATGTTTGCATGTTGCAATGTCTTTTGGTAGTGTATTTTGCTGCTCTAAGCGCAACGCAGTTAAACGTGTTAGATTCTTCATTACAGTGACTAATTATCCACTATACATTTAATCTTACAGTAGATCTGCTCAAGCACTCAAAGGTCTGTCCTTCTATTAGCGACTCTCTCTAAATCTCAGTTGTTTACAAACTACAGTTTTGCTAAAGTCAGCTGCCGTACTTTAGCATAACAGCTGGCGATGGCTTCTATGGGTGCTTCTCAGTTCTCTTAATTGTCTACGTTTCCACAGACCTACAGAGAACACAGATTATAACTAGACGGTGAATCATAAAACAAATCAAATATAAAAACTTGGCTTGGTGATACACTTTAAATCTGTTATCTGTCTTCACTCTGGTATGAAACTGCAGTATTGTTGTGATGTATCAGATCAGTCTGATCAGCACCATGGAAAGTCAGTTGTTAACTACTGTAGTTGGCCAGCCCCCAATAAAAAACCTGAGCTAGCTCCTGTTAGTCGTCCCCATCATCAACCTATTCATGTTTCTAACAGATTTTGCCCACTCAACGACACACCCACTAAGAACGTGAGGTGTGTACATCGCTCTGGGGGACAGCAGTCTCTGCTGGGACCACAGGACGATCTGATGTGCCAGTTTGCATAATGGGCGCGAGCGCAGACCCCCCTGGTGATTCAAATAGGCAACCGCTGCCGTATTGTCGGTTCTGACAAGGATGTGGCGACCGCGGAGGGCCGCAGAGCTCTGAAAACCGACAACATTTCCAGGCAATTTATGTGCCAAGAGAAATGATGCTCCTCCCAGGAGCCTCTCGCGAAGCGGCCGTCCATGACCGCGCCCCATCCCGTGAGTGAGGCGTCTGTTGAAATAATTGTTCGGCGACAGATCGCTCCCAACACAGGACCTTGGGACAGGAACCAAGATTTCCTCCATACAGACAGGGAACGAAGGCACCCGCTCGTAACCCGTATCAGATGGAGCCGCAGCCCCAAGCGCTGAAGGTGGGCGAGGACGACATCTCGATGCCGAACCGCTAACTCTTGAGACTGGGCCAGGACGAGCCAGTCATCGATGTAGTTCAGTATGCGGATGCCCTGGAGCCTCAACGGAGCCAGAGCTCCCCCTACTCGAAGTCTCAGGACCTCTTTCCCCGGGCCCGCCGAGACTGAATGACGGTCCTCAGATCCGTCTTCCCGGGGGGCTGTGGGCGAGAGCGCCGTCTTGCGTCCCAGGTTGGTTGAGGGGGATCCCATGAAGCAACGCTCTGGCTGTGGCGGTAGGTGCTGGACGAAGGCTGTGTACGCCTCTCCCTGAGTTGTGGCGTGCTGGAACCTGTTGACGACAGCATCCACTGCTTCGCCAAACAGGCCAGAAGGCGAGAGGGGCGCATCCAGGAGAAAAGCCCTCTCCTTCCCCTGGATGCCCGATAGGTTGAGCCACAGATGGCGCTCCGTAGCCACCAAAGCCGCCATGGATCGGCCGATGGAATGGGCCGTTTCCTTGGTCACACAGAGAGCCAAGTCCGTCGCTCTACGGAGCTCCGTCAGGTCCTCCTCAGAGGGACCTCCCCCTATGTCACAGTCGCGAAGGAGATCGGCCTGGTATGCCTGAAAGACAGCCATCGTGTGCAGGCTGGCACCAACTCGACCCGCTGCCATGTAGGCCTTGCCCACCAAATCGGACGTCATCCAACACGGCTTGGTGGGGAGCGCCGGCGTCCAGAGGGATGAGGCGAAGAGAGAGAAGAGAGAGGTAGCTAGCCAGTGCCTCCTCCACTCGTGGCATCGCTCCGTAGCCTTGCTGTCTGATCTCCGTCACGTTGCCGTAGTCCAGCCGGGTGGACGTAGACAGCCGTGCAGAGAAGGGTAGGGGCCGACGCGGGGGTGGTGCTGGGTGTTGCAGAAACCGCTCGTCTAGTTTGCTGCCCACCGATGGCTGCTGCACCGCCTGTGACCAATCAATGTGCAGCTTGGCCACAGCCCGCATGACCACTTCTAACAACTCCTCGTATCCTGGCGAGGGCTGATGACGTTCCGTTTCCCCAAAGTCATTCTCCATGCTAAGCACATCTAGGTCCTCAGAGCCAGGTCGTGTCAGCCTCTCCGGACTCACCCCTCGAGTTGGAGAAACCGAGAAAAGGGCTCCCGATCGGGGACGAGGATTCCAGGATGCCAGAGTGCCTGCTGAATAGAAAGAAGCTAATGTGTCCTATGTGCCCGCGTGCTTATATACCCCCTCCAGTTACGCCGTCACACACTACCGTTCTAGTAACACCAATAGGATTGGAGTAGTTTCATTCATAGTTCAGCCCTGCCACGCCCAGAGTCGTCACCGACGCAGTTCGAGTTCCCTCGAAGAGGAACCAACTCTGATTATTGGCAGCTCCATTTTGAGAAACATGAAGTTAGCGAAGCCAACGCCAGTGAAGCCAGCGCCAGTGAAGCCAGACGGCATTCATCCCACTTTGGATGGAGCAGCTCTCATATGTAGAAATCTGGCCAAGTTTATTAGTGGACCAAATCCAAGACAATCCAGATTTGGGACCAGGAGCCAGAGTCGCAGTCTAACACTCTTCTCTGCACTCCCATTTTAGCAGTTACCAACACAAAACTCCTTAGTGACGGTGTATGCCCCCCGACCACTTAAAGTAATTAAATATACACAGATGGGTGACCAATGAAAGGAAAAAACAACATTAAGTGTCTTAGTATGGAGTATATGTAATGGCTGTAACCCACTGACCCAGCATCACTGTCTCCATCTGACTTCCAGCTGTTGCCCAGTTCAATCACATCATTAGTTGGTTTCTTGTTGGACATCAGGTTGTCATCAGAGGAGTTGTGATTGTAGTTTCCACACATGCCACACAGCTGGAGAAGATGGAGGTGGTATAGGGTTATCACAATGTTTCATACACTGAAGAGGTTGCATCTTGTAGCATTTGTAATCCAGTACAATTAGAATGATACGAATTGTGAAACCTTTTGTCTTTGACTGTCTGACCCTAAGAAATTTGGTGGAGGAACAATAAGACATGTCTTCATACCTTGTTGAAGTATTCTCCAGGAACAGTGATCTCCAAGTGATGGACTCCATCAAACTTCACTTGCAAACCAAAGTTTGTGTCCAGCAGATTGTATGATCCACTGGCTATCACCTTGGCACCAGCCAAATCAATGGAAACTGGGGTTCGCACCCGTCGTCCATTCAGCTAACACAAGAAGAAAAGAACAAAGACGTGCTCAGCTGCTTATCATTTCACTATGCTGTATCCCAATACTATTTTCAACTTTCCTTACCAGAACTCTGTGGCTCTTTTGCAGCTCAACCACAGTGTCATGAGGCAGGTAGATTTTGACAGAGCGAACATAAGAGGCCTCTGGTTGACCACGCTCCTCGTTTTTAGCCACTATCTTGAACGGAGTTACGTTGGTGGTGTTACACACCTAAAGGATTCAGAAAAAACAAGCATATAGTTTTAGGTTTTATTTTTATGCTCCCTATAGTTTACGAATGATTTACAACATACAGACAAAGAAGGCAAAGCAGTCATTGGCACAGCCATAAGTGAAATGTGAAATACAGGTCGAATGCATCACAAACCTCCGCCAGAATGTAAGTGCAGGTGCCCATGAACGTGTGCATCACACCATCAAAGGTGTAGTAGTGAGGATCTCCAGCCACGTGACACACCCCTTTACCTGAGGGGGAAAATGAGGATCGGTAAGATATATAAAGTACACTTCATGATTTCATCTATAATCGGTTCAATAAGAACTGATTAACAAAACTACAGAAATAACTACAGAAATGACAACAACCCAAAACTCATTCTTCAATTAGGATATACTTTTGGAAAATGGAAAATAACTGGATCAGAATTATTCTCTAACTGTTGACACAGATTCAGGTCTAGTGAATCTTTCATCTGTTGTTAAGTTTACCTGTGGAGTGGCAGTCCAGTACTCCTCCAACAACTTTACACTCCTGCGCTGGGCTGCACTGCCAGGGCTCACAGGTGATGTTATGGTTACCGTTACACTTGCAGCGCTCTGAGCAATCCATCTCTGTGAACCAAGCGTCTCCTACCTACACACAGAAACGTTCAATGCATGTTCAAACATTATTTCTTGCAAAAGTGCCAGGAAAATATCCCCCTTCAGAGATCCACTGAGCACACTTACCGGCCTGTACTTTCCATCTCCATCAGTACATCCACACTCGCTGAGTGGGACACATTTGTCTCCGCTGAGGACGAGGCCGGGGTTACAGAAGCATCCCTCTACACAGGGCTGGTTGCAAGAGCCACCGGGGCCCGTAGGGTCCTGACAGCTGGGCTGGGGGCAGGCAGTGCTGCATGAGTTGTAATGACTGCCTGTAGGGCACTTCAGAGCTGGAGAGAAGAGGACATTTGGAAAAGGTGTGCACAGCATGTTTTGTAAAATACACAACATTACAGCTTTTATCAATCTCTAAACAAAAAGGAAAGACGTTTTTATTCATGAAGCAGAGTCTTGTGCATACATAGCTAAAGGGGCTAAAGTTTATTTTCTTTTAGCAAGAGCCAAGTAACCCTAACCTTTTGTTGTCTATCCTCCTGTTACTACCCGCACTTCTATAGGCCTGTTTCTGTTTCCTGCTCATCCATAGATCCATCCATGGAGTCTCCCTTCCGGAGCTCCTGAGTAGCCGGCAAGACGCCCCCACCCTCCACTGCCTCCACTCTGACCAGCTTTTCATCTTTATTCCCACTCAGCTCCTCATCCTCGCCACTGACCAGCTCTTAGTCCACATCGCTGCCCAGCAACTCACCCTCGCTGCCCAGCGTTGCGGAGGATTTGCTGTCAGAAGCCATCAGTACCTGAGCATCAGCAGCTTCAGGTGTCCCTGGCTCCACCGACCCCCATGCCTGACTCACAATTGTGACTGTTTTCCAGTTCTGTCCCGTCTTGTGTCATACCAGTGTTTCATGTTTCACGATTTTAACTCCTGTTTGATCGTGTTGTTTAGACTTACCTTTTGTTTGGATGAGTGGATTATGACTGTTTGTTTCTGGATTTATCTTGTGTTGTTTTTGAATTTATGGCCTTCTCACTTGTTCCTTTGTTGGATTACTCTGCTCTGTTTTTGGACTGTCAACCTCACCTCTCCTCACCTGTAGGTTTCACCTTTTATTTAATAAATCCTTTTAATTATACCTCCTTGTCATATGTGTCTGGGCCTGGGCCCAAAACATGCTGTTTGTCATGTCAGCATCAGAGCCGAATGTAACACATATATAACATTTGTTGAAAAGCAGCCACTGTGGCAACAAATGGCAAATACAGGAACCAACATAAGCTGCTGGTACAAGAGCAAGTAAGTATGTAGCAGAAAAACCCAAAGACAAAGGGTGATTTGTTTATTAATTCAGCTTTTCATTTGGGAAGGAACATTTTGTTACTGTGCCTTTCAAAAGTTACATGATCTGGCATAAAATGATGAACCACTACAACTTATCATGGCTGCCACTAACAATAAGACACTTTCAGGTGAACTCTCTCAAACTTTCTGTTATTTTAAGAAAACAATCAAATACTCGGCAATGGCTTCATTAATAAAGTTGGTAGTTATGACATGACACTCTGCTAAAGATCCTCTTTTTTTATCTACACACGCACGCACACAGAGAGACTTACGACAGAAGGTATTGTTCCTCCATGCGATGGAGACTCCTGCAGCAGCACACATGTCAGCATAGCTTTCTATGGCCTGGCACAAAGCCACAATCTGACCTCCAGTGGCACACATGTCGTACACACAGCTTCCAAAGTATGGCTCAGGGGGCACGACAGAGTGACAGGGCTTAAAGATACCTGTAGTCAAGGTCAAAGACAGAGAGATGTGATGGAGGTGAATTCCAGACAAACTCATTTTACTCAATGATCACTTTCACAATGGCATCATGCTACTGTTAGGCTATTATCAAGGGCCAACCAAAGCCTTTTTGTGGTCCCACAAACAATCATAAATGTGTGACTGTCATTTGTGAAACCTTAGGAAATGGTGACTACTGAGGCCCAACTGCTCCAATGGAGCTGCTCAGTGGCCGGCACATCAGACTGTGGTTGTACTGGACAGCTTCCACGTATGAATGTGTAACTGTGTGAATGTGATCAGGGTGTTCCTTTAAAAAAAGAGAGCATCGCTCTCAGTAATACTTAAAATATGCCTTTTTAAAAATGACTTTAGCATTGATGTTGATGATCTGTATGTTCCTTAGGCATAGTAGCCTGTTTGTGATTGTGATGATGATGATGATGATGAGTGGTCAATTTATTAGGATATGCAGGTGGCACGTCTGGAGAGTGTACTTCTCAACACAATGCACTTGTTGTGCATGAGTGCATGCCATACCATTGGGATCAGTGATCATGCCGCAGCTGGTGGGCTTCTTGGCCTCCTCCTCCACCTCTTTATTACAGTCTTCCTGTCCTCCATCATTGCTACAGCTGGAGAAGGGGTGTGGAGGTAGAATGGAAAAAAAGTGATGATTTTTGTTGTGTGCATGTTTGTGTATACATAGATGACATAGTCAGTCTGCCCACCCAACCTTTTATCCAGAGCACCATACTTTATCTCAAAACATGTTGGTCACATAACTGTAAAGTTTGCTGCAGATACTCTAGCTTCCATGAGGATAAAATATTTTTGGTGACCTTGAATAATGGTGAAGTCTT
>NC_060161.1:6222986-6243186 GCF_021292245.1 Micropterus dolomieu
GTAGATATATGTTACTTACTTGAAAAATTGACAGTCTGTCTGGATCTAGCTTCCAAATAGTAACATGGATGACTAAGTGATCAACTACGTGCTCAGTTATAACACAGTCAGACTATCGCAAAATAAATGTTTGCTTTATGAGGGCAATGAATAATACGAAGTTCAATAACACAAAACGTTAACATTAGCATCTAAAAGCTTTCTTATAATCCGCATGCTAGCTTGCTCTGCAAAAACCTTGTTGATTAAACAATACTAAAACGATGGATATTTTTCATTCACTTTCGTGAAGTCGTAAGTCCCCCTTCACTGTTGAATGCACTTGCACGTACGCTCACGCGGCAGGGGGACACTTTCTATCAGGAACACTTACCTTGGCACAACACCGGTCAGTGGCGGTTTAACGTTAATGGATCCTCTGGGTCACTGTACCATAGACGGCATGTTTTAGAGCGCAATTAGGAAATGGTTTCTCGTAGCTTTGGCTAGAATTAACAGTGCTGTTAAAGGGATAAACTAGATGTGAAAACGCTACATAGTAAAAATTAGTCATTGTGACAGATTATATGTAAACTAATAACTACTGCATGCCAAAAAATATATACATAATTGTTGGCCTATATAGGAGAGCCCTGTTTATAATTATAGCAATGACATGAGATATGATATATGGTATTATTAATAGTAGAAGTAGCAGTAGTAGTATATAGGCATTTTTTTTGTTTGTTTTGCTGGCCCCCACAATACACTATTTACTTTAATGTTCAATACTACATTATTACATTACACTTATTACATACATTTTGCTCTTATTTATCAAAATTTTAATATATTTTGTTGTACTTTTGTTCAAAGTACTATTTATAACAAAAAAAGTTTCTATTTATACTGCATTATGTCATGGTGTCTTAGTGAGATCTTATCATAACAAACTTTTAGGGATAATGTTTGTTTATGTCATGCGTTTCCTAAAATAAGGGGGAAAAAGTATCAGTCGATATATCGGCTATCGGATTTTAAAATCCTCAAATATCGAAATCGGTATCGGACTTAAAAATTGCATATAGGTCGGGCTCTGCTTATATTGCTGTCCTTTCATCACTTCTCAGGAAACTAAACAAACGTTCTCTTCTGGCGTCATGTGAAGATGTCGTTCACACTTGGCCTCGGGTGACTCCAACGACCTTTCTAGTCCTCCAACCAGTCAAAGTGCTTTTACACTACATCACATTCCCTAACACACACTGATGGAACAGCAAACGTTGGCAATTCAGGGTTCAGTATCTTGCCCAAGGACACTTCGACATGCAAGCGCCGATTAACGGGCAAGCTGCTCTACCTGATGAGCTACAGACAATTTTCCTAAACTATTAGTAACTGAATACAGGCAGCCTTTATAGAGTCCATACATGAGCCTTCAAGAGAGTTTGAAGGGAATCCATAAATTCTCATAACACAGCAGAAAGATGAATGCGTGTAAACTCACGTGTCATCCTCATCCTCTTCTGTCTGCCAGCTGTTCCCGAAATTATTGACATTTCCTACCAGAGTGCCATCTGGTTTGGTGAAGTCATTGTCTGGGTTCCCGTCATAGTCACCACAGAGACCACACGTCTGGTTGTAGTAGGAGCTGGAGGGACAAAGACGAAGAGAGTACGGGATTAAGAGATGAAGAGGAACGTCTTAAGAAGAACACTGTTTGGCAAAGCGACAGAATGCAGAAATGTCTTTATCTGATATCATTAAACAGGGCATCATCAAAGGAAGATACATAACCAAAGTATTAGGAATGCTGGGTAGAGTTATCAAAAATAGTATATCACTATGACCTTTGAACTACAACTTGCATAGATGCCCAGCTGATTTCTTACATATATATACCTCTATAGTTGAGTGTACACTCTGGGGGGCATGAACTGAAGTGAAGTCCACGATAGTTGACTACACCAAGGGAGAGCACGTAGAGAATAAGCAGGGTGGGGCCGAGCATTAAGCCTTGAGGGACACCACAGGTGACGTAGTGTGCCAGGGATTTGGCGATCGATAGAACAAAGTCAGCCTGGAGGCAGTGGTTAATGACCTTAGTGATCAGTGGACTTAAGGCATGGATGTTGGATTTTACAAGGGCTATGGGGAAGGGGTCCAGGGCACAGGTGGAGGGTTTCATCTTTTTGATGATGTCCTCAACCTCTTGCTGTGAGATGTCAGAAAAACAGCAGCCTGGGAAATCCAAGGCTGCGGGTTGGAAGTTGGGACAGGGAGGGTGGAGAAGCTGGATATGAGGGAAAGGATGGTGTCTACTGTTTTCCAGAAAAAAGTGAAGAAGTTGTTGCACCTCTCCTCTTGGCTTCTGAATGAGAGTGAGTTTGAGGTTTGAGGATGTTATTTATAGTGGAGAAAAGTTTCTTGGAGCAGTAACGGCTATTGTTTATGATGTGTGGAGTAGAACCGTGACTGTGCATCTCTCAAGGACCTTGCGTAGGACTTCTGATGCTCTCTGTAGGCTTGCCTATGAACAGTGAGTCCTGAGGCCTTGAGGTGCCACTCAAAGACACACCCAGCTGTTTTCTTCTTCCATAGTTCGCATAGTTTGTGTACCGGGGGGCTGAGTGTTTACATTTTAATGCAAGGCATTCAGATGAGGACAGTGTAGGCAGAGGGAGGGGGGGATAGCTCCAAGTTCTGTCTCTGTATTACAGCTAGGCCCCAATACTGGCTTTTTCCAGATAGCTGTAACCTGGGGGGACAGACTTCGTTAAACACTGACTAAACCCCTGGCTGGTACCATGTTTCTCTTAGGCACAAAAAGTCTAATCCCACTTCCATTATGTGGTCTTGTATGAAGGATGCTCAATTTGTGAGGGACTGTGTATTAAGCAGTTCTATTTTGAGCAATGATGCTGGGGTTAATCTTTGTAGAGGCCGTAGTACACTGGAATCCACTTCATGTTTTCTGGCCTGCTTGGTGTGCAGAGATCTTACAGTGTTTCCCGTGTTACTAGCACCGAGAGCGTCACTTCTCGACGCGGCACACGTGCAACAGTTGTCTAGATTGATGGAATGGTTGAAGCAGAGTGGCCAAGCAATTTATGGTAAACAAACTTTTGACGGGAACTTCTATGGGATGTAACGACGTAGGCGCATATGTCGAAGATCTATGATGGCTGCAATGCACGTTGGAATGGTGTGGTTGTTGAGATTTAGCAGCTGCGGGATAGAGTACTTGAGCTTTATGCTGGTCGCCAAAAGTGTTAGCCTGGAGCTAGCCGTTAGCCAAACAAAGAGAAGACTGCACAGTGAGATGGTCCATATCATGGCAGTGGGATGCGTGAGGCACGGAGGACTAGCTGGAGGCAGCTGACAGCTAGCTACCAACTGCAGATGTATCAGTCCTAGGCTTGAGGCCAAACCGGACGGGGACAGCTAGATGGCTGCCCCAAGAGTATACCTTGTAGTAGGAGTGATGGAACAATGGAGAAGTTTTCACCCACTGACAGCGGCAATAATCAGCCAATGTTGGAGGAGATGGCAGCAGGTTAGTAGATGGCCTACGCTCCTGCATCAGTGTTATTAGCTATTACAGTGTTCTCTTATATCTCTTTCTTCTATGTTGCCTTATACTTTTTCAAAACTTGAATTAATCAAAGCCGAATTATCAGTGAAAAAATAGAAAATGATAGAAACATTTACTTACAATTTTCCAAAGAAAAAGAAAAATCACATCTATGCAAGCAGCCAAGGAAATCTTATATCAAAACATTGTTCATTTTATTCAAACAGCAGCCATTTTTAAATTATCAAAATACCTGGAGAGGAAGGAACCTCTATACCAACCTGGGAACTGAGATTCGGGCATAATGGTTTCCATCCCAGCGCACCTGGAGGCCAAAGGGCGTCTGCAGGGTAATATACTGACCGGCCAGACTGAGAGAGATGAGAGGAGAGGGGGAGTGAGGGAGGGCCACCCGCAGTCCGTTCACCTGCCGGAGAGAAGGAAACACAAAAACAAAATTAAACAGAAGCTACAGTGACAGTTTTTTTACACTCATAAAAGTGCAGTGAGAAAATCTGTGCAAAAACATTGTTCTATATTGCAATGATGAAATGACTTGTGACAAATAAAGACATATTGAAGTGTATATACTGGCTGCCTGGTTGTCAACAGGATTACAATAATAATAATAATAATAAGCATAATAAGAATAATAAGAATATAATATATATATATATAATAAATTAAAAAATATACATATAACTAAATGTTTCTAGAGCAGCAACAGTAAAGTTTAAAACTGCTAGGTCATTACATAAACTCAATAATGTCTCAGTGGCAATCAATCTAAAATATCTAAAATAAATAATTTTCCTGACATCAAAATACTGAGTGATGTTTAGAAAGAATGAAAAACTCAGACACTGGTCCATATCAGTCCTTCCTCCTGTCCTCCTCCTCCTCCAATTTTGTTGTGTACTAGCAATGTGCGCCCTGCTACATATATTACCATATATGTGTTCAAAAAGTTGGAAAAGATAGAGCAGATTATAAATAAATACACCCAGTATGTATGTAAATAAAAAGATTTTTCTTATTCATTGTCTTTCTTTTGCGATGTGTTAATTGTGCATGTTGATATTGCGATGACAATGAAAATATGATTTATGGTTTACTATCTATGTCTAATGTTGTCCATACTGACCAGTGTCTTCCTGGCCTTCATCAGAATCACAGTGATTCCATTCACTGTGACGTAGAGTTTCCTCAGGTAGGACACACCTGACACTCCTCTTTCTTCATTCTTCCCCTCCACTGAGAACCAGGGACCTGCACACGGAGCAGAACACCATAAATAACCAAAGATATGATATAAATAAATAAAAATATGTTGGCTGATATTATGTTATCAGATTTTATTGTTTCAGCCTCCAGTCCAGCATGGCTTGGGCTATGACAGGTTGTTCTACTGTAGCGGGTTAATGTTTCAGTAGGTCAGCGGTGGAGGCTATGCTGTTGACAGACTTGATTGTTGATTTATTTCTGAAATTTTTGCTAAATTAGATTTGCACAAAGCTAATGGCATGTTCAGTGGAAGAGTGCTAACATTAGTCAGCGGTTAAACTATGGTGTTTAAGGGATTCTAAATACAGTATATCTGCCACCCGCTTGTCTGTAGTTACAGTCAGTGCGTCAGAAATGAAACTAGAGGGACATGTAAATAAACGTGAGCTGAACAAGTATCTAACATGACTTCCTGCCAAACAAAGGTATCTAGCTCCCCTTTCAAATGTGCAACGTTAGTGTGAAATCTCACAGTTGCAGGTCCTTGTAAACAGTCATGTAGTATTAGATGCATTCAAGAACAGCGTTTCCTCTGGGTCACTGTATCATAGATGGTGGTTGAAAGATTCTCGTATCTTTGGACAGAATTAAAAGCGTGCTGGAAAAGGGATGACGTAATGTGAATGTGCTACATTGAAAATAGTCATTGTGACAGATTATGTGTAAGGTAATAACTACTGCATGACAAAAAAATATATTGCGTATGTAGGAGAGCTGTGTTTTAGGGTTGGGCCATGTCTACAAAATTTCCATAGGACAATGTCTACATGATGTTATAAGTCGCGGTGGATATTTTACAAGCACAGACCAGCTAAAGCAGCATTGAACACTCAGAGTTCAGATGTTGGTTTCGGTTGTTTGATAGGCTGCGTCATTAACAAGCCCACAAGCGGCTCACCTGCGGCAGTGATAACGGATCACGGGTGGAGAAATACAGAAAAAAGACGAGTTCTGTGTCTTTTAGGCGCCTTCATACAGTAGAGAGAGGTGGGGCAAGTCGATGTGTTTACCTGATGTCTAGGCCTCTTGTGTGTCTGTTGTCTGAGTGTGGGGGGGGGGAGAAAAATCTGAGGAATGAGCGAAGCATATTTAAAGTTTATATGTTTGTTGTGTTTAAAACCTGCTTTCACGTGGTGGTATAATGTGAAACATCTAGATTCTTTGGCAGGGGGGTGGTGGGGTTTACAATCACGATGCCTGCTCAACGTTGTGATGGCCGATGGCATCGTATATCGGCCCAACCCTACTGTGTTTATCATAAAATGTAATTTAATAATTGTAATGACTTGAGTACTGTATGGTATTATTATTGTTAGTACTAGTAGTAGTACATTCATATTTTTTATTTATAGTTTCTGTTTGACAGTCCCGCACAATAAGCTACATACACAATTTTTGCAAAAAGTTGGATGAGTTAGACTAATGTCTACTATGGTTATATGTTCATAGTGCCACCTCCTGGTGTAAAGACATCATGTTTTACGTGATCACTTGAAGTAAATATATGCATGTGTCATCTAAATGTGGACAATGAAATGTTGTGGCAGGTTGGGCATTTTGCAGCAATTCACATAAAAAAAAAACCCTTTCCTTTAGCCAATTTGGTGAAGAATGGTTGAATTTGTAGCTGCAGTGAAAACAGTGTTCAAAAGTTTTAAATGGTTGAAAATCTGTTCAGGTGCAATGAAAATGAAAGACAATTCTCAGTGTCTAAACCTGTTCCTACCTGTGCTGTTCTTGCAGTTTCTGGCAAGTGTGTAGGTACATGTTCCCATGAAGCTGTAGAATTTCTTGTCAAATGTGTTGTAGTGCGGATCTCCAGACACCACACAGTCCTGAGAGCCTGAGAGAGAAGGACAAGCAGTGTGACTACCACAAGAACATTAGACTACAACACAGCTGAGCTAACAGTTACAGGCCTGGAAAGTTTCAACTATATTAGCATTTGAGTCTGAAATCATAGGAGCAGTCACAAAAATGACTCAGTTTGCTACCAGCCTCCATTGGTTAGGTGTGCTATTGCAATGGGAGAAGAGGCAAATCGTTTCAGAAATTAAGATTTCTCACTATTTCTCACAAGCTGGTTGGTGGATCAGAAACACACTGAATTAAATCAACTCATAACACTGTTAATTTATTTTATGTGACAGTTTGAGGAGTCTTGCAGCAAATAACTAGCCAGTTTGCTGCTGTCCTTTTGGTCCTGAAGAGATATATGCACAGATGTCAAGATTTTTTGACAGCGATGTTTAGTTTGTTTATTTCTATGATTTCAACACAGATTTGTTGTTCACAGTGTAACTTTAGCATTATAAGGGAAAAAATACCATATGTGTGTTCCTTTGGTGGCATCACAATAAAAAAGTAGCAACCTGACAGATCTCACAACAAGTAATAAACTCTATACTTGTATATAGTTGGCTAACATTATGCAGCAATATCCTGGTAAACTTTAAAACAAGTGAATTAATATTTACACTGCACATGTTTAGCTGTTTGTGCTGTTGTTAATTGTTAGCTAATTTCAGGTAGCGGGTTAGCTGCTAATGTTTACTGTTAATGTTAACCCATATATTTCCGGAAGCAAAAAAAATTAAATCTCGTGCTACTGTTGATGTCCAGCGTGATGACAGAGACACTCGGAAATGAGAGTTTATTTGCTGTGTCACATTTAGTGTAAGTGAGGAAATCTGCAACTTTCTTTTAAGGGCACACGGGCAGTTCAAAACACGTCTAGCCAAACTAGACGTTAGCTGTGTGGGCAGTTCATTTTAGAGTGGGGCATTACAGCCACACTCCAGGGAATCTACGGCACTGGCCGTTTGACCTTGATACAATTACTGCCTTGCTAAAGGCCTCGGCTCAATGTTCACACTATGCTGCGAGCAGACTGTTTTCCTAAACTCTGAAACAAGGACAGTTCAGCTATCTTCTGCTTTTGACTTACATGGGCATTATATGACAGATACATCTGACAGATTTTCTCTTTAGATATTTTAAAGTTGACAGAGCTTTATGTTACTTCCATAAACTCAGTTCTATTAGTTAGATTACTGAAATAATGCAACATTTCACACACTGTGAATGAAAACTTGTCTCAGGAAATTCAAAGGTATTTTAGGGAGATAAAGAGACTTTGTCAAGCAGAGTATGACCATGCAAATATGTTTTACTGTTATTGAACTACTTCTGAGTTGTCCTGATATTCACAAGCTTCCTGGGAAAGCTACATGGGTTTTAATCAATAACCAATTACTGGAGTGAAAATTGAGCACCTCATCATTTCACAAAGAAACAGAATACTTATTTTGTTAACATTGCTTCACTTGCATTAAGGAGATGTATTGGGTGGTAATACAAAAAACTGACTCTCCAGTGCAACAGAGTATCATATTTCAGCCTTACCGAGAGCTGATGGGAGACCAGAACATCCAGGTTCTCTTCCAGAAGGGCAAAAACCTCTTTTAAAACCTCTTTTATTTCTGGTTTTAGTGGTTTCCCAATAAGCCCAAGATCTTTATAGGTTGAACATCACTGACCGACTAAGGTCAGCTGAGTGGCCGCTGCAGGAGAGGAAGGCCTCGACTCATTGTTTAACTTAACAAAATACTAAGGTCCTGTGGCAGATACTCATTTATCTTGGGCGCAACACATTTCAGTTTTTCATGAAGACCTATCAAAGAAACCTCAATGGGAGTTTGTATTGAGTTAAAGAAGCTATTGGCACAGCCTGTACGTGGGATCTGGACTTTGGCAAAGGAAGAAGCAGAGGCTCTTTTTGAGAAAACACATTCCCACTGCTCCCTTGTTGGGATTTTGGTGGTTTGAAATTTTGAATCGTCCATGTAGACAAAAGGTAAAATACGTTTTGGTGTCTAATATAAAGCCCTACTTACTCACTAACAGTGATCAACATCTACCACAATATGTTTGTGCTTTATATTAAATTCATGAGTGAAATGCATTTTGGATCTGGACAATACATTTTCTGATAAGCTGTAGCAATAGCATGTCACTCTGTATGCTACGCTAGCTGTAGTTTAATTCATATTCAGTTTGTTTACTGCTTGGCAAGTATTGCTGTGGGTGTAAACTTACTGGTGGGATGGCAGCCCAGTATTCCATCCTGGAGTTTACACTCGTGCATTGGGTCACATTCAGAGGCCACACAGGTGACGAAGGGAACATCACACCTACACTTCAGCTTACAGTCCTCAACATAAAACTCCTGTCCAGGCTGACACACACACACACACACACAAAAACACGCACATTTACACTGTGTTAGCAGGGGAAGGCTTAAATCAAAGGTTGTCTTGAGTTATAAATATGAATTGAATGATCAAATTGTGTAGGTTTCAGCTCAAAACAGTAGTCACAAAATTATTCCAGCTTTTATTAAATGAAAATTCTGTTCCCAAAATATCAAAATTCTCCAATATTTTTCCTGTTCCTAAGAAGCCACAGAGCAACAGAGCTCAATGATTTCAGACCAGTCACATTGACAAGCATTTTATGTAAATGTATGGAAAGGGTGACAGTCAATCATCTTTCAGCATCTCTCAGTGAATGTTCAATATCAATTGTATAAATATGCTGATGACATGGTGGTTGCTGCTGGTCTTATGCAGATGGGAGACTCAGCTAAGCAGTCAACATATCTCAAACATACTCAAGAGCTGGTGTGAGCTCAGTGCCTTCTCTATTAATAGTAGTAATGAAGACGGCACAAAATGTCTCATCATGCCAAAATGTTCTCACTTTGATGGCTTAAAACTAAAAACAGTCCTAGCAAAGATAGAAATACAAACACACAAGCAGACACGTTATCCCCTGGTGGCTTATCAGACCATCTTGACTGTACCTCATAGTACTGGCCGTTGGTGTGTTTGCAACCACACAAACTCTTCTTGACGCACTTGCCGGCACTCAGGATGTAGCCAGGATTACACACACAGGCCTCCGAGCAGGGCCCACCGCAGGAGGGAGGTTTCCCAGAACATGTCTCTTGACAGGGGTCTGCACAAGGCTCGTAGTGGCTGTTGGGGGGGCAGCTCAGCGCTAAGGAGAGGATGGAAGGCTGAGGTTAGTGATGTTGTAGACATAGAGTAGGTAGGTAGGTAGATTTATTTTGTCACAATATAACAGGTTATAGAGTGAAATTGAGTTTGTAACTCCCTTCTGCCACATAAAAGACAGACAGACTATATAAAAAATGGTACACAGAATCTAAAACATCTCTCCTTGCATGGACTCTGGCTGAACAATGCTGGCTGAATAATGCAAATGTCTCTGCACGTCTAACTTTTACTTCATTTCATATAATGCTCAAACCTGGCTCATTGCACAAATGTGTTGTTAATCGTTGTTCTATATTTTTGTATTGTCAATTTATATATTTACACAACTTTCTCTTCCGTTGCAATACATCTGCACAACACACACCGGAGTAATGCACATGTAATAATTATTATATCTATCTCTATTATTTTATTATTATTCTTATATAACTTACATTTGTTTATTCCATCTTTATATATTTCTACATTTATTTATGTCACCTGTACATTTGTCTGGGTGTAGCACCTTATCAGCAAAGCAAATTCTTCGTATGTGCGAATTTTTGGTCAGTTGGGAGATTTCCTACTCTGAGATGCTTGATCAATTAAGAAACCTTACTGACCCTTGGGAAGCAGCTCCCTAGTTGCTTCCATTAACCCTCCCTATATTCCTTCATCCACTTATCATTTCTCCACCCAACACTCACGGCAGAAGGTTTCATTCCTCCAAGGTCCAATGTTGACCCCACGGTCCTGGCATTCATTGACGTAGGCTTCGATGGCTTCACACAGAATGGGCTTGGCTCCACCCAACTCACACAGGTCAAAGATACAGTCCCTGAAGTAATTCTGAAAACACACACATAGTTTGTTGAGCTACAATGCTTTATTCTTTCTCTTTACCTTATCTCTCTCTCGTGGAGTGCCATTAGGAGCTTGTTTGTCAATCCATAATTAACTCAATAATCCAATAAAGACTTTTGCAATAGAGTAGAATTCTTTCAACATCAAAAGACCTAACTGCTTTAGATTTGTGTGTCCTCTATATGTGAGTATTTGTAATGGAATGTACTTCAAAGCAGCGTACACTACATGTCACATTCAGCCACTGACGGCAGATGCTCCCGTGCCTCTGGCTAACATTGCAAGTGGGGACATGTCAGTACTTTGCCTCCTGCCTTGCAGACAAATTCAGAATTACCCTTTGTCACAAATGATTAAAATATTGTAACATTCAAAGCTCTCCATAAAATATCCCCTGCTGATCTGACAGACCTCCTTCCTTGCACTCCACCTTGCTCCCTGCTGTCTTCCACAGAAGGAGCCAACGTTCAACTTGCCATGCTTACAATTAGTGAGCAACCCACTCTACCACTAAGTCACATCAACCACACGTGTGCATGTGTGTGAACGAATGTGTGTGTTTTGACCTACATTGGGGTTGACCTTTGGGTGGCAGACAGCGAAGGGACCCTTTTTGTCCAGCAGGATGCCGCAGTATCCAGAGCTCTCATACAGTTCCTGCTTTTCTTCATTACACTCAGGGATGGTGGTGTTGGGTTTCTTATTACACCTGTCAACGCAGACAGTCAGTTAGAGAAGCTCTGTGTGTTGGTTTGTTTTCATCCCTTTTAATTACAATAAAGGAAAATTGATCTATACCTATTTGTATGTAAATATGGATACCTAAAGTACACAATATTAAAAAAATCTAAAATACATTATGACATTAATAATCATAACAAAAGACATCACACATTGATAAATATTCCAAAACATACATTCATACAGATTCTTCCAAAAGCTCATTATTGTGAAATGTTATTTAATCCTGCTTCTATTCACGATTTCACAGAGGTAATTTCAGCTACTTTCTGGGGTATTTTTAACTGCAAAAACATCTTTTCATGTGATTTGGGTGAAGTAACCCTTTACATTTATTTGATATCTACAGAGATAGGGAGGTTGGTGGTCAGATAACGTTCTGAAAGTGTGTATGTGGGTGTCTGTAGACGTGCGTGATACTCACTCTGGATCAGTGTTCCAGCTGTTTCCAAAGTCATTGGCATTGTTGGTTAACAATCCATCTGGTTTACGGAAATCATCTTTGGCATCTTTATTGTAATCTCCACACAGTCCACAAAGCTTCTTCTGATAGCTGCAGATTACAAGAAAATCTGCAAGTCAGTGATTTGTGGAATTGAGAGCAACAATTCAATTCGAGCTACATCTCACCACTTCTCAACCATTTCCAAGAGTTTGTGACTTGTTTTCATTCTAACCAGGTGTTTTTCACTGATTCTCTGAGTTTTGCTTCATTAAAGTAAAATATTATTATTTTCAACATCATTCTAAAACATATACATTAAAAATAGAATTCTGAACTCACTCTTTGATCATTTTGATGTCCATAAAGTGGTTTCCATCATAGCGCACAGTCACACCAAAGTTCATGGACACAGTGTGGTGCTTTCCTGACTTGAACACAGAGACACCAGGGACCGGAGTCACTGGAAGGTTTACGTTGGTCCCATTAACCTGAATGGGGAAAAAATGTAAATAACATAATGAGTGATTACTGAGGAAACAGAAACAGTCTCTCTGTGTATAGAATCTTACACTTTAAAGTTAGAATGGCTTTACCAACTCCAAAGGTGCATTTTCTGCAGAGAATACAAGTGATTTCTGAACAACAGCTTGTAGATATGTCATAGATATGACAATAGTATGATTGTTGTCATCCTGCCACCAATGTCTTACTTGTACAGTGCCACCTTTGAGGATGGAGATCTTCACCATGTGGACATATACATGTACAGCCTTCACATAGGAGATGGAGGGATTGTTGTAGCGATTTTCATTGTCAGCGTGGACCTCAAAGTATGGCAGAGATGTTTCATTGCACGGTTTAGACATCAAATAGCTGCAGTTGCCCATAAAGTTGTACTGGCGTTTGTCAAAGGTGGTGTAGTGGGGATCACTAGACACTATGCATGTGGATGTACCTAAGAGAATAGCAAATGATAAACTGTCAGTTAGCAGGTATTTTGTTACAAATATGTTTCACTAGTCTGACCAATATTGCTTTTACACCAACACTTTTTAGGGTGCTTTCATACTTTGTTGTCATTTGGTGTGGACCAAGGGGGAGAAACATGCCCACTGTACGCACCGTTACCCCCATTACAACAACTGTCCAGTCTCGCCACTCTCTATGAAGACAGACTTTTGAGTGTGGCTGTTAGGAGCAGTTCTAAACACTTCAGATGTAGCTGGATAACATATTGTTCAAGCTAGATCATTTTGAGTTGCTAGTACCAATTACTTGACAACGTACCATTTATTGCCATAACATGCGTTACCTCTGACATAAATACAGTCATTGTAAAATTAAGACGGGGTTATTTCATTAAAGAGCAGCAGACCAAGACGCAGCCAGCCCAAACTATGGGACCAGGTGTCACGGCGGGTGCGGTGATCGCTCAGAGGAGAGGAAAGAGAGCCAGGAGAGGAGCCATGCTGGCCCAGCTTGGACTTAATTTTGCTCCTAAAAATCCATTCTGGACAAAATGGGACTCATGTTGACCAAACAACGGAATTGCCCACATCATTACAGAGACCTGCCCCTTCAACATCCCGGTCCAAGCACTCGGCAGGTGGTCCATGTTCTGAGCTGTCAGCACAAGACTCTGGCAAAATTAGAGGAGGTGGACTCGATGTGTTTTACATCGATGATGCTTGGTGCACAAACGCAGTCAAGATGGACTCTGTTTCCCAAGTGTCAGATGGTTTATTGTGAAGATGAAGTGTGTTAACGAGTGACAAAGTGACAGGGCTGAGTGAGAAAGCAGCAAGAGAGTGGAGGTGAAGCGGTTAGCATGGAGTAGCTCAACCTGTAGGGAGGGAGCAGGGAGGGAGGGTCATTAACACAAGGGACGCTGGGGACATGTAGCTACCACTTTTTGCAAGCATTTGTTAAAAATATTCTGAAAAATAGCTTGCAGCAAGAAATGTTGATTAACAAATAAAAATGCTATGAGAAAGGTTTATTTGCACCATTATAAACCTGTAATGCAATGTTAATATAAAAGAAACATCTGCATTGTCCTAAAAAGTAACTTAAGCCAAAAATAATAATAAGCTACTGATTACTGCATTCTATTTTATTATATTTTTATATTGTGAATTGTCACCTGCCACGTGAATTTTGTGATTCCCTTTATAAAAATAAAGACTTTTCCACCATAAAATGGTACAGAAAATGTCTCCAGAATGCAGGAAATTAAGTGTTTAATGTTAAAAATATTTCATCTATAAATATTGTTTCAAAATGGTAGGTCTATTACAATATATTCTTGTCTTGTAATCATGCACACCAATCTTGTGCAAATGTTACATCTCAGTATTTCATCACACCCCTTATCTGACCCCCTAAATGGATCGATGGTGTAGGCTATTGGTGAGGGGTGTCCGATGGATTTTGGTGGTCCACCTCGGCCAAAAATGCCAAGGCCAATTTTTTGTCCCAGTCCAGCCCTGTCGGGGTGTATACGTGTATGTATATATGTATATAAATAACTGTATTGTTTTATTTTATTGTAAATGTTACCATATGTTAATATAGGCCTACACTTAATTATATGTTGTGTGTGTAGCACGAAGGAACTACAAATTTCGTTTCGTTAATCAGCCTTGTGCTGTATAATGACTAATAAACAACCTTGTACCTTGTACCAAACAATATTACCTTTAGGATAGCAGCCTGCAACACCATTAACCTCGCGACACTCTTCAGTGGGGTCACAGGAGTTATCAATACATTCCAAAGTGTAGTTCCCTACACAGCGGCACAGCTTTGAGCAGCCATCACCAAATACAATCTCGCCAGGCTGAAACAAAATTTAAGAAAGGGTCAACACTGGCAAGGTGTATTGTATGTCACTAGATCTACACATTCTCTACGCAGGAATGTATGCACATGGGTATATGAAGAAGGATATCTGACCTCATAATAGTTATTCTGGCCATCCAGACAGCCACATTTCTCGAGTGGCATACAGCGTCGTCCCTTGAAGACAAACCCTGGTTTACAAAAGCAGCCACTGATACAGGATCCAGAACAGTTGGTGGAGGGCTCCATACAAGTAGGGATACAGGCTGGACCACAATCTATATACTCTGCATCAGGAGGACATGGTTCTGTACAACAGAAAGAAAATTAATTGGTTGATGAAAAATGGAGAACATACAGTATACATACTGTATATTCTATTACAGGGGTCGGTAAATAAGTCTGGCAGCCGGCCAAATTTTCCCAAACAGAACAGAACAAACTATATGAAATCATGTGCTCGTTTAGCTCAGTTGGTGTAGGTTGAGAGATCGATTCCATCTTATTGCGGAAATTTTTTTCTTTTGCACATGCTCACATAAAGCATGTGCTGCAGTGTGTGTGCGTTCCACTGTTTGATCCGCATTCGTAAACCTATGGACACTTATTTTCATTTCCCTAAGAAAATATATATATATATGTGTGTGTGCATATATATATGTATATACACACATATATGTATATACATATATATGTGTATAATGTGTGTATATAGACCGGCAAGCTATTGATAAAAATGATTCAGTAAAAATAATGAGGCTAAATGAGGTTAAAACCAATTAAATAAAATGTAATAAAATTAAATATTTGTTAGACTGAAATGACAACAAACAGGAATTATTCTTCAGTCTTGATATATTTAAAGATGAAAAAATAAATAATAAAATGATTGGATCAGAATTATTCTCTAGCTGTTGACACAGATTCAGGTCTATTAGTCATCCAGTCCAGTTATTAAGTTTACCTGTGGAGTGGCAGTCCAGTACTCCTCCAACAACTTTACACTCCTGCGCTGGGCTGCACTGCCAGGGCTCACAGGTGATGTTATGGTTACCATTACACTTGCAGCGCTCTGAGCAATCCATCTCTGTGAACCAAGTGTCTCCTACCTACACACAGAAACGTTCAATGCATGTTCAAACATTATTTCTTGCAAAAGTGCCAGGAAAATATCCCCCTTCAGAGATCCACTGAACACACTTACCGGCCTGTACTTTCCATCTCCATCAGTACATCCACACTCGCTGAGTGGGACACATTTGTCTCCGCTGAGGACGAGGCCGGAGTTACAGAAGCATCCCTCTACACAGGGCTGGTTGCAAGAGCCACCGGGGCCCGTAGGGTCCTGACAGCTGGGCTGGGGGCAGGCAGTGCTGCATGAGTTGTAATGACTGCCTGTAGGGCACTTCAGAGCTGGAGAGAAGAGGACATTTGGAAAAGGGTAGTGTGCAGCATTTTTTGTAAAATACACAACATTACAGCTTTTATCAATCTCTAAACAAAAAGGAAAAACGTGTTTATAAAGTTTTTTTTCTTCGAATGTAAAGCAGCAATTGATCGCTTTCTCACACTGGCGACTCTAAATGGTGACAAGGATTTAAATACTGATAAATCCTACTTCACTGTGTCCAGATACTAAATACTACATACTAAGCAGTGAGATAACCATATATGTAGCACATGTCAAACTTAAATTTTGCAGTTAAAATTCAGTAAACTTAAATTACTCAGGTGCGAGAATCTGAACTGTGAGTTGTCTGTTGCTTGAGCAATAACTTGTAGATCACAAATGCTTTGTTCCCTTTCTTAAATCAGAGTCTTGTGCATCCTTAGCTAAAGGGGAAGAAGTTTATTTTTTTATATCAAGCCTATATAGCTTCTGTTTTCGAGCCTCCTGTTGCCACCTGCTCCTACCACCCACAGCAGCCTGTTTAACCCCTTGACGCCGATTGTCGCGAATTCACATCATACCTCTTCCTTGCAGACTGCAAGCCAAGATAGCACATGGATTCCCCCAATGCCTGTTGGTGCATATTTGATACGTACCTAGGAACCTTTTGCAAGCCCTGGTTTCTCGTTGTCACTAATTTACATCATACCTACAAATACCTGAATTTATATCTTTTCTATGTTCTGTAGACAAATTAACAATCTTCACTTAATTTAACATCAGCTTGAAAGCAAATGAAAACAAAAATATATTTTTTGATTTTTTGATTGTAAATAAATTCAGGTGGCCCATTATGCCTTGATCATCAAACAATGCCACCTAAAGCTTCTAACTACACCACCAAGGATTATGTTACCATGGCTCAAGTGCATGAATTATTATGATCAGCAAAAGGACTTCCACAGAACTTTGCATGAACAGCTAGAAAGAAAATTCAAACCTTGTGTACAGATCATAGTTGACTCTTCTAATAAGAGGATAGATGATCTGTCAAAGCAAGTTTATGACTTCAAGGTGAGTCTGGCACCTGTAGTGAAACCAGGTCAGATTTGGACACAATCTGTAAAAGTTTACATTCAATCTCAGAGAAAGCTGAATATCTGGAGGGCCAGTCATGACGACATAATATTGTTGTGGATGACATCAAAGATTCTGTGAAAGAAAAGGTGTATGATTCAGAAGAAAAAGTGAGAAAACTACTGAGTGAAAAATTATAATTGGATCACTTGAAAATAGAGCTTGACTGGGCTCATAGAACTGGGAAGCCAGCGACACCATCAAATTGTGGTCATATTTCTGCAGCTTAAGGACAAACTTGCTGTTCTGGATAAAGCAAAAAACCTGAAGGGCACAGGCATCTTCATCAATGAGGATTTCCCTGAAACCGTCCGACAAAGAAGGAAAGATCTACTCCCTGTAACGAAGGCGGCTCGAGAGAGAGGTGACATTGCATGTTTGAGATATGACAAATTTATTGTCCATCCTACTCAGAACTCTCCTCAACAAACATTTAGAGTTTGTTTCAATAGGCGCCCACATGTCTTATTTATACAGTATTTTGCTTTTTTTGTTTGATATATCTATAGTACAGTACATACATTATATGGACTGCTACAATACATCTGACTCTGATTATAACATTTTAAAGCCTTTTGATTCCTCTACAATTGATTCTTTTAATTTTGATATTGACCCAGATCTACATTTTTTTCATCATTTAATGCCACAAACCTTTGCAGATTTTATGATGAAACTCAGTTTAATGACTTATATGTTTCTATGCCTTCCAATGGATTCTCCACTTGAATATAAAAAGTCTTCCTTGTAACTTTGACAAATTTATTCGTTATTCATCTTCCCTCAAACATAATTTATTTGTTATTGCCTTATCTGAAACATGGCTCACACGATTCTAGAGAAATATTTAAATTACCTAATTACAATGACGAACCTGTAGTCTTGTGCTTTTTCGTCCCCCTCCTCTCTACTCGAATCACTTTCTGCCAGTGTTTCTGGCTCTGGAGCTGTGGAGTCTGGATCTGTGGTTGCGGGCCACCTGCTGCCCCCGTGTTCCTGCTCAACACCCTCTGCTACAATAATTGTTACTAGTCCTATTGTTAGTCCTATTGTCTCTCTCTTCTTCCCGTCTGCAACTAGCCTCATCAACAAGGCCCGGGTCCCCCACTGACACTCCCCCCTTGCAAATTATACAAATGTCTCTGCACATGTAAATACTGTTTCATCTCGTGTCGGGCACAGACCTGGCACGCTGCACATATTTATTGTTGATTGTTGATCTTTGTTGTTGTATATTTTTATGTTGTCATTTTATATATTTATATATACACAATATTCTCTTCCGTTGCGTTACTTCTGCACAGACCCAGAATAATGCAAATGTATATATCTGCAATGTTGTTCTTCTATTCCATATTTATATATTTCTACATTTATTTATGTTGACTGTATGTTTGTCTACGTGTAGCAACTTATCACCACAGCAAATTCCTCATATGTGTAAAACACTACTTGGCAATAAAGCTCCTTCTGATTCTGATTCTCTAACCCACACCCCCAACAGTTCAAGCAAATGGCCGCCAACTCTTGAGGTTTCTGCCTCTTAAAAGGAAGTGCTTGCTCCACCTAGTGCTTGCTCTTGGTGGGAATTGTTGGGTTTCTCTAAATAATATCACAGAGTACGGACTAGGCCTGCTCTTTTATGAGCGCTATGAGATAACTGTTGTTGTGATTTGGCGCTATATAAATAAAATTTATCTATCCTTGGTGATAGTTCTGTTTTTTCAAGAAAACAATCAAATACTCTAACAATGGCTTCATTAATAAAGTTGGTAGTTATGACATGACACTCTGCTAAAGATCCTCTTTTTTATCTACACACGCACGCACACAGAGAGACTTACGACAGAAGGTATTGTTCCTCCATGCGATGGAGACTCCTGCAGCAGCACACATGTCAGCATAGCTTTCTATGGCCTGGCACAAAGCCACAATCTGACCTCCAGTGGCACACATGTCGTACACACAGCTTCCAAAGTATGGCTCAGGGGGCACGACAGAGTGACAGGGCTTAAAGATACCTGTAGTCAAGGTCAAAGACAGAGAGATGTGATGGAGGTGAATTCCAGACAAACTCATTTTACTCAATGATCACTTTCACAATGGCATCATGCTACTGTTAGGCTATTATCAAGGGCCAACCAAAGCCTTTTTGTGGTCCCACAAACAATCATAAATGTGTGACTGTCATTTGTGAAACCTTAGGAAATGGTGACTACTGAGGCCCAACTGCTCCAATGGAGCTGCTCAGTGGCCGGCACATCAGACTGTGGTTGTACTGGACAGCTTCCACGTATGAATGTGTAACTGTGTGAATGTGATCAGGGTGTTCCTTTAAAAAAAGAGAGCATCGCTCTCAGTAATACTTAAAATATGCCTTTTTAAAAATGACTTTAGCATTGATGTTGATGATCTGTATGTTCCTTAGGCATAGTAGCCTGTTTGTGATTGTGATGATGATGATGATGATGAGTGGTCAATTTATTAGGATATGCAGGTGGCACGTCTGGAGAGTGTACTTCTCAACACAATGCACTTGTTGTGCATGAGTGCATGCCATACCATTGGGATCAGTGATCATGCCGCAGCTGGTGGGCTTCTTGGCCTCCTCCTCCACCTCTTTATTACAGTCTTCCTGTCCTCCATCATTGCTACAGCTGGAGAAGGGGTGTGGAGGTAGAATGGAAAAAAAGTGATGATTTTTGTTGTGTGCATGTTTGTGTATACATAGATGACATAGTCAGTCTGCCCACCCAACCTTTTATCCAGAGCACCATACTTTATCTCAAAACATGTTGGTCACATAACTGTAAAGTTTGCTGCAGATACTCTAGCTTCCATGAGGATAAAATATTTTTGGTGACCTTGAATAATGGTGAAGTCTT
>NC_060161.1:6243286-6266066 GCF_021292245.1 Micropterus dolomieu
TATATGCTTCCTTTAGGCAATATTATCAGGAAATATTCCATAAGCTTTCATTGTTATGCAGATGATACTCAGTTATATCTATCGATCAAGCCAGATGAAACTCATCAGTTAGCTAAACTTCAAATGTGCCTTCAGGATGTTAAAACCTGGATGACCTGTAATTTTCTAATGTTAAACTCAGATAAAACTGAAGTTATTGTTCTGGGGCCCAAGCAACTCCGTGATGCATTATCTTTAAGATATAGTTTCCCTTGATGGCATCACCCTGGCCTCCAGCACCACTGTGAGGAATCTTGGAGTTATCTTTGATCAGGACATGTCGTTTAAGTCTCACATTAAGCAAATTTCAAGGACTGCCTTTTTTCACCTACATAATATTGCAAAAATCAGGAACATCCTGTCTAAAAATGATGCAGAAAAACTAGTCCATGCATTTGTTACTTCTAGGCTAGATTACTGCAATTCCTTATTATCAGGCTGCTCGAAAAAGTCCGTTAAGACTCATCAGCTGATCCAGAATGCTGCAGCACGTGTTCTGACAGGAACCAGGAAAAGAGATCATATTTCTCCTGTCTTAGCTTCTTTGCATTGGCTTCCAGTAAAATCCAGAATAGAATTTAAAATCATTCTTCTTACCTACAAAGCTCTTAATGGTCAGGCACCATCTTATCTTAAAGAGCTCATTGTACCTTACTACCCCACCAGAGCACTGCGCTCCCAGAATGCAGGGTTACTTGTGGTTCCTAGAGTCTCCAAAAGTAGACTAGGAGCCAGAGCGTTCACCTATCAAGCTCCTCTCCTATGGAACCAGGTTCCAGTTTGGGTTCAGGAGGCAGACACCATCTCCACATTTAAGAGTAGGCTTAAGACTTTCCTCTTTGATAAAGCTTATAGTTGAACCATGCCTTAGTTATGCTGCTATAGGCCTAGACTGCCGGGGGATTTCCCATGATGCACTGAGCTCCTCTCTCCTCTACTTTCTCTCCCTCTGTATGCAACCTCATCCCATTATTGCATGTTACTAACTCAACTTCTCCCCTTTCTGGTAGTCTTGTGCTTTCTCGTCCCTCTCCTCTCTCCTCCTATCACTTCCTGCAGGTTTTCTGGCTCTGGAGCTGTGGAGTCTGGATCTGTGGCTGCGGGTCACCTGCTGCCCCCGTGTTCCTGCTCGACACCCTCTGCTGCAACGACTATTGTTACTAGTCCTATTATTATTATTGTTATTATATTTATTAACATTAACACTACTTTAAGTATCTGTACCATTTTTCATTTAGTCTATAGCAACATCATCTTTATTGTCTGTACCTCTCTCTCAATATACACACATCTCTGTGTGTATATTGTGTAGGCTGCCTCCCTCCCCTCTCTCTCCTTCCATCCCACTCTCTCTCTCTCTCTCTCTCTCGTCGTCTCTCTCTCTCTCCCTATCTCTCTCCCTCTCTCTCCTTCACCCCCAACCGGTCGAGGCAGATGGCCGCCCACCCTGAGCCATGGTTCTGCTCGAGGTTTCTGCCTCTTAAAAGGAAGTTTTTCCTTGCCTCTGTCGCCTAGTGCTTGCTCTTGGTGGGAACTGTTGGGCTTCTGTAAATAACATCATAGAGTACGGTCTAGACCTGCTCTTTTATGAAAAGCGCTGTGAGATAACTGTTGTTGTGATTTGGCGCTATATAAATAAAATTGAATTTAATTGAATTTAATTAATTAAATAAGTAGGCTATAATAAGTATAAATAAGATATTAAATCAGTATTTTATTTTAGGAGGTTAAAAAAGGAGGTAAGAGTATGCCATCTAGTAGAGAATATGTATAATGCTAGAGGCATTGGCAATGCATAATCCTGTGTATCTAGTTACATGGTAAATATGAATAATCTACATTTGAGCATAAAAGATTAGAGGAGATTGACAGCACTAGTACATACATTCAAGTGCTGTTAAGTGAAAAGCAGGACACAACACTGGTTCGCAAGCGGAGCCACAGAATGGTACAGTAAGTCATTGGTCTCATTACCTGGGCTGATGTGCTGGATCTAAGGCAGGAGTATTTGAGGAATTGTCCTCAGCAGTTAGACTACTGGCTGGAACGTCCAGCTGGTCATCACACTGGGTGGCTTCAGGTGGGCTGTCAATGAGGATGTCAGCTGCCTCCCTTATGACATCAAGACACTGCTCCTCCTAAACTTCTACCCGCAGGTATGGCAGAATGATGCCAAATTCTCTGTGCCGTTGTGGATCCAGCAGGTCTCTTCTGTCAGACCGAGCCAGCAAATACTCCACCGCAATACACATACACATTTTGACCAATGAATTTCCATGACTTCGATAAATTTTCATGACCGAACAACTGAAAAAGAGCAGAGGGCTGTTTGACTTAACCAAGATAGCGGATTAAGCTGGGATCCAGTTATCCTGGGTGAATTTGGCCCTGACTCATACGTTATCATGGTGATTTATTGATTTAATGTGTGCAGCTAGTAATGTCGTGTAAAAATTCAAGACTTGGGCCAGATAGGAAAGCTTGAACCTTTACCAACATTTTTATTATCAACAAAAACAGACACCAATTAGAATACAAAAGTTCCACCGGAGTGTGTCAGAGATCGGTGCAAAATAGAGCCCCATTCTGTTACCAGAACAGAGACCCGAGTCGACATGAAAACCATGTAACGACTGACCTCCTTTTGGACCTCCTTTTATAGCTCTGTTTCTTGGCTTCACATTACCTCTTGGCTCTCTTTCTTACTGCACCTGGATCTGGGAAAGTCCCTCACTGCCTGCTTCTCCTCTCTGTGTCCTTTGCATGCACTCCGCTTGATCATGCCATTTTATCCATAACCTGACTTTTATGGAATAAACTGGTGTTATTTGTGCTCCGTGCTAGACACAGCGCTCATGTGTCTCATTTTTGTGCTTGAGCGGGTGTTGGTGATGAACCTCTTCATCCAGGCTGTCACTCGGAGCACTGTCCTTAGTTTACTGTACTTCTCCAGACATAACACAGGTTTTAAGAGCTCTGTGTCTTGATGAACAAACTGTACAGCAATCTGGTATTTGGATCTGAGTTCAGAGTTTACCTCATCTTCCTGAACATCATCCTGAGTGCTTTCCGACTGATCAGGTGACATCAGACCACAAGGCCCATTCCACCACAAAGTGCTCTGCTTCAGGTCCTGCACCGTTAGGCCTCTGGTGGGAAGGTCAGCAGGGTTCATTTTCCCTTTACAGTGCGACCATGACTGTGGGTCGGTTAGAGACTGGATCTCTGTCACTCTATTGGCTACAAACTGTTTCCACTTGCTAGCAGAACTGCGAATCCAGTGTAGCACTATCATTGAGTCTGTCCATAATCTGAGTTGTGTCTTGTTTAGTTGCAGTGCCTTTGTGAGAGTGCTTCCCAGCCTGGCTGCTATTACAGCTCCCATCAGCTCTAGTTGTGGCAGTGTCATCCTCTTGAGTGTGGCGACTCTGGACTTGGATGCAACCAGGCTTATGGTCGCTTCTTGATCCTTTGTTTCTCCTTGCAGATAAGCAACTGCACTGTAAGCCCTTTCACTTGAGTCACAGAACACAAGTAGTTTTAAATCAAGGTCATTCTGCTGCATGTGTGTTTTGTACCACCATGGGATTGACAGCTGGTGCAGTTGAGGAAGCTCTGAACATCACTGTTGCCATTTTCTTGTCAAATCAGGAGGCAATTTCTCGTCCCACCTGAGCCCTCTCTCCCACATCTCTTGGAACAAGCACTTTATCCTGATGGTGAAGGGGATCCCTCTCCTCTGTAGGAGGACCTGTGAACCACAGAAATCTTACAGCATTCCGGTCTCTTTGGCTCTTTGGCATGGCAGTCTCATACTGGCTCCAAAATTCCTGCCATAAACTTACATCTCCACTGAATTTATCTATCGTCAGCTTTGGCAGTCTCACGATCGGGTTATTGTACCGAGAGCCGGCGGAGCTTGCGCCGCTCAAGCTGCCCTCCTTTGCTGACAATATGGCTAACATCTCTCACACACGGCAAACATTCGGGTCCGTATTGTCCGACACTTTCTTTTTAACCTTTCGGTAACTTGTTCCCCACCGTCCAGTCTTTCATCGTTGTCTCCTTCTTCGTCCACCATTATCTCCTGCTTCCCGGGTTTTGGCACCAAAATGTGGCAGAAATCAGCTCTTGACTAAAAATGACGAAGCAAGACTGTTAATCCCATTAAGACGTTCTTTAGTGAGTAAACAAAGGCCAAAAAACCCCATAAATAAAGCGTGTGCTAAACAAGAGTTAAAGCATTGCTTCCGGCCAGACGTCATCACCTCACCTACTCCTTTTCCTAGAGCTTCCTGGGTAATGAAGTCCCCTTTTTAATGTAACTCCAAATGAAATGAAATGAAATTCAGTTCTACCTTTAACTACATATTCAACAGATTAACAGTTTTATGAATATAAATGTTAACTCATATCTTAACTTATTAATCCTTACAAATAATATGTTCTCTCAAATAAATTCGAATCGAAGCCCCTGAGAGGAGGGCCCTAGAGGCCGCCATGCCTCTAGTAGAGTGCGCCCTCACGGCCATAGGTGAAGGCAAACCACGCACCTGATAGGCCAGGGAAATAGTCTGAACGATCCAGTTGCTGATCGTGTGTTTAGAAGTGGGGAGCCCAGCCTTGGGGGACCCGAAACACACCAACAACTGATCTGCTTTCCTCCACCGGGAAGACCTCAGAGTGTAAATACTCCGTGGCACCGTGGACCCTGCCAAACTGGACGGAACCTTAGGGACATAGCCTGGACAGGGGTGCAGGATGGCTCTGACCCTCCCTGGGGCAAACTCCAGGCATCGGGGAGAAACCGAAAGTGCCTGGAGATCCCACACCCTCCTCAGAGAGGTGATAGCGAGGAGAAAGGCCATCTTAAGGGTCAGGTGCTTGTCCTCAGCCGACTCCAGGGGTTCGAAGGGGGCCCCAGCCAACACTTCGAGAACCACTGCCAGGTCCCAAGTGGGAACCCTGGAACGAGTCACGGTTCTCATCCTCCGGGCTCCACGGAGGAAGCGCACAACCAGTGGAAGCCTTCCCAGAGGCCCATCCCGCAGAGGGGCGTGGAACGCTGCAATGGCAGCCACATACACCTTGAGCGTGGACGGGGAAACGCCAGCAGAGAAACGGTCCTGGAGGAACTCCAGTACCATAATCACCGGGCAGGTAACTAGGTCCACTGCCCGTTCTCCACACCAGGTGGCAAACACATTCCACTTCAGGCCGTACATCCTTCTCGTGAATGGGACTCTGGAGCTGAGTAGCGTCTCGACCGCTCCTGCCGCCAGGCCCGCCTCCAGGAACTGCGCCCCCTCAGGGGCCAGACCCACAGCTTCCACAGGGCGTGAAAGACCCGGCCCCATCCAAAGGTGCCCTCCAGGAGCGATATTATGTCCGAGAACCACACTCGGGTCGGCCAAAACGGTGCTACGAGCAGTAGATTGACACCATCCTGACGGACCCGCTCCAGAACCCCCAGGAACAAAGCAACTGGGGGAAAAGCATACAGACGCAGCCTTGGCCTCGTCTGCACCATGGCATCCAGCCCTAGCGGGGCTGGGGGCGAGAGGGAGAACCACAGTGGACACACCCTTGGCCTGGCTCTGGCGGTAGGAGCTAGACGGGGGCTGAGCTCGTCTCTCTTCAGCCATCGCCATCCTGGACCCAGACCAGCGGGGGAGATACTGCTCAAACGCCTCTCCTTGCGTTTTGACATGCTGGAACCTGCTGACGACAGTGTCCACTGCCTCACCAAACAGGCCAGTAGTCGTGAGGGGCGCATCAAGGAGGAAAGCCTTTTCCTTCTCCTGGATACCCAAGAGGTTGAGCCACAAATGCCGCTCCATGGCCACCAGTGCTGCCATGGAACGAGCCGTCTCCTTAGTGACTCAAAGCACTAAATCCGTAGCTCTACGAAGCTCGGCAATATCCTCCTCAGAGGGGCCCCCCCCTTGGTCACAGTCCTTCAGCAGATCGGCCTGGTATGCCTGCAGGATGGCTTCCAGGTAAGACAACAATTTCCTTCGTAGTGGAGCTTTCAAACATACTCAGAGTGCCTGCTGAATAGAAAAAAAGCTGATGTGTCCTGTGTGCCAGCGTGCTTATATACGCCTCCAGTTACGCGGTCACACGCTACCGTTCTAGCAACACCAATAGGATTGGAGTAGTTTCATTCATAATTCAGCCCTGCCACGCCCAGAGGCGTTTCCAGTGTGTCGTCACCGATGCAGTTCGAGTTCCCTCAAAGGGGAACCGAGTTTGCATTCTCTGTCTGCGACAGCTGTGCATAACTCTGGGTCAAAGTCTTGTATTCCGGTTTTATGCTGGATCACATGAGTGTCTACATCCGATGTTGTTTTATCCCTTCCTATAGTCTATACTGTATAATAATGTTATCAGGTAGAGGTGAGCTAAATGATGGTTTTATTTTCTTCAATCGTGGTTAAACTGTCTTATAGCAAATAATAATAACATTTAAACTTTCTCAGTAACAAAATGTCTCAAATGTCTGCGTGATTATTTTTTGTTCTTGTTTTAAACTCTTAGTAACAAAATGTTTCAAATGTCTGCGCGATTATTTTTCATTCGTGTTAAACTCTTGGTAACAAAAATGATTCAAATGTGTGAGTGATTATTTTTTGTTCTTGTGTTAAAGTCTCAATAACAAAAATGATTCAGATGTATGTGCTAGAATAGGATGGGACAGCTAGACAGCTGTCGGTTTGACATGAGCATGTGAACGCGGTTGTATATTCACAGCATTATATCTCTGCATAGACCATAATGTTAGACTACCAGGTATTGCAGAATAAAACTGTGAAAGTAGATTGGTGATGTTTTATCTTTATCATTGTAATATAGGGTATATTAGTCTATGTGATGCAGTGTTGTTATCAGGAACTAAACGTTACAAAGAGCTGTGCATATGCACACTTGTAAGCTTGTTCCATTTATAAATCACAATCAACTTGAAATGTGGCCTATGTGAGGAAGCGCCATATCCGATCCCTTCAAACGCTTACAACTGTCTATAAATGGTTAGTGGAATTAATATTAATACGTACTGACTGTGGGAAAAAAAGGACTCAAGACGGTATGATCCCGGTACTAATTTGGATTGCCCCCCTTTTGAAAAGAGAGTAAACCAAATGCATTACATCTGTGTTTAAACATGTATTCAGGTTACACAAACAATCCACTTACTTAACAACGATGGCGATGAGTTAAAAGAAATAGCCTGTAACTTGTTGTAAACGACAATGAAATAGTGTTATTTTCCATGACAGCGCATCACATCCATACACTGGCGCACAGCGTTTGGCTCGAGTAGGAAGAAAACATGTGATAACATTATACTATGCACTAGTAATTTGCTCGACTGACGCATTGAAAACGGCTTCAATTTAAATGTGATTTGTCCTCCTGTTCATCTTGAGAATAAATTGTACTGCATACAAGTAATTAATATGATTCCTGATTAAACGGTCCAAAACATTTGAGGTGTTCTTTGGCCGAAACGGAATCTTAAGGGAGAATCAAATAAGTGTCTGATTATTTAGAAAGGCTTTAGGCTTTAAACCTATACTATTCAGAGGTAATATTTCAATATATTTACACAGTTGTAGGACTATTCACTTCAAACAGTTTAATCCTCTTCCGTGTGAGTCACCATTTCTCATTTCTCCTCTTTATGTGCGTACACATGGTTCAGAGTTTACTTACAGGATGCACATTTTCAATGTCTTCAACAAATTTGTTTTATATGGTTCACAACTTTTGCTAGGGAACTGGCATTAGTTGTTGTCACCTATATTGTAATAATATTTCTTTCTACTTACTGTATTGTCGTCTTCTGTGTTTCTTTCTTAGAACGATCATGTGTTTTGCCTGCAACATCTTAATTATTAGCAAATAAACAAAATATGTCATGGCCAAAGCCTTTTTTCCGGTTTTATCCTGCATCACATGAGCGTCAGACATTAGGATGTGATTTAAGCTGAGATAGATGTCACCCTATCTACTATACTAACACTAGGAGAAAATTTTAAGTATCTGAGAAATAAAAAGGGTTTCGAACTAAAATAATAAAACATTTGCCACAAGACTTACAGTCGTGTACACGAAGGTTTTTCCTGATCTGAGAACTTTGCCATACCATGGCTGTTAGGGAGGCTGATGGTTTTGATTTTAGACTACAACATCATTTTAGTCTAATTGCGTCAGGTTCTTCAAACAGTGGTAAAACATATTTTGTGAAAATGTTGATTGAAAATGCTGATAAGCTCATTTCAAAACAGATTAAATATGTTGTATATATTTGTTCATGTTGGCAACCATTGTATGTTACTGAAAATTAGAAATGTTCAGGCTTGTCATCTTCTTTATGTGATGATACATTGTTGACTTTAGATAAAAACAATTTGTTGATTATTGATGATTTAATGAATGACGCTGGCGGCTGTGGCTCAGGAGACAGAGCGCGTTGGCTGTTAATCGGAAGGTCAGCGGTTCAATCCTGGCTCCCCCAGGCTGCATGTTGAAGTGTCCTTGGGCAACATACTGAACCCCGAATTGACCCTGGCGGCTGTTCCGCCGGTGTGTGAATGTTAGTTTCTGTTTGAGCACTTAGGCTCAGTGTATGAATGTGTTTGACTGGTGAATGCAGATGTAGTGTAAAAGCGCTTTGAGTGGTCGAAAAGACTAGAAAGACGCTATACAAGTACGGAGCATTTACATTCAAGATTGAGGTCCAAAATGTGTTTACAAAATATGTGCATCATAGAAGTTTAAGTTGTTTATACCTAGGTCAGAATTTGTTTTTTCAAGGCAAAGTTAGCTGTACTATTAATTTGAATACCACTTATCTTGTTTTGTTTAAAAATCCCAGAGATAAATACCAAGTCATGCTAATATTTAGACAAATGTTTCCTGGGAAGAGTCATTTTTTTATGGATTGTTTCGACGACGCCGAGTGTTACTTACGGTTACTTGATGATTGATTTTAAAGCTAAGACACCTGATAATTTCAGAACTGACTTGCTTTCAGACCTGCCTGTTGTGTATGTGCCTACGAAAAAGTAAATAAACATGTCTGATCGCATTAAAAGAAACCTGTCTTAACTGCAAACTATGCACGGAGCATCTCCATCTCAGAGAGTGAATATTGTGCATCACCAGACCTTTTGGTATCATTATGTGAAATAGCTTACAATGTTTTAAAAGGTAAAATTCCTTTAAATAAAACACAGTATCAAAAATTTAAAAAGAAGAAGGCAGAGATTAGACTGCTCCCCAATAAAAAGGTTTGCGCTTCAAAGAAAAAGAAGACGCTGGTTAAACAGTCTGCCGGTTTTCGTCTCCCCCTCCTGAGTATCGCTGTGCCTTTTATAACGAGTCTTATTACTTCAAGACAAGCTTAGATGACTATGGAGTATGCACAAAAAATGTTTCTGGTACCTAAACAACAGCTTGATCTTTTAAGAAGACCTCCAGCACACAAGTCTATTCAAGAAACTGTTGAAAATTAGTTGGATCGTACTATTAAAGACATTCTAGATAAAAAGACTGAAGATCTTCATCGCATTGCAGAGGTTTCTCACCATGGTAAAACAAGGAGAAAAAGACCAGAACACACTAACTTTGTCAATGCCGGTTGCTGAGGATTTTCACTCTTCAGAGCAGAAGAATGAAGAAGGAAGAGATTTTGTTTTTAATGAAGTTTTAAAGATATGTCCTCCTCAAAAAACATATCTGCATGGACTGAACGTGGGGAGTTTGTGTTTAACGGTAATGTTATTAAAGGGTCTCATGTGTATGATTTGATAAGAGGAGTAACTGCTTCTCACAACGTGTCTGACAGCCAGAGACCTACAGGTTGGGATGAATATCTGCAATCGTTGGCTATACTGAATATACCTTTATCAGTTGTACCAAATCAACAGGTCAAAAGAAAAATTGACGAGATTAAGAGAAAGACTTCTGGAGAATCTTCTCCTCTTATTACTGGACCATCTACACCTCTTGTTACCAGAGGGCATCGATTAGCAAACAATGCGAGTATACCATAGAGTTCCCAAAACTGTCAAAGAATGATCCCACACCATGCTTGTCAATATAGATTACCAGTGAAAGTACCAGTTGTGTCCTCCCAGGTGGGAGGGGTCTGTGTTTACCACCAACACGGCGGGTCTCTTAACTGATAACTGATTTAGGAAGCTGGTCACTTGCAAATACTCCAAGAAAGACGTCTTGCTTTACTACTTTATCAAGTACTTTTGACAGTTCTATCGTATTCATACTATCGTTTGTTAAAGTTAGAAAAAGTCAATGAGAACCTGTCTTCTTGATGATATCTCAATTATAGAATCATATGTGGCATAAATAACCGCATTTATTGTGCGTTTAAGTGGAGTTCTAAAATGAGCCTCTACTCTAAAACTACCTATTTTTAGGAGCAACATATGGTCTCCGCATTCCTTCATAGGGCTCAGGTTAAAACAGAACAGACTATATCCATTACAAAATTCGTTGCGGGTTATGGCCATAGCGTTGTTTTTAAGATACTTTCCAGTTGCCGAGTACAATTGATACTACTCCCTGACGGCATTCCCTCTGGTAAAGTTGGGTTGAAAGGGTTTTGAAGGATATTGTTGGCCGTCAACGTATAAACATAAAAACTCTATATCATAATGGTTAAATGTAAATGGATTACGCGCATAACTACCTGTAAATGCCTCATGATCTACAAATCCTACTACAATAAATTTAGCTATTTGTCCCAAGAATATATTTTCTTGAGTACAAGAACGAGTGCCCGTTGGGATGCTAAAACCTTTAAGACAGACTCTGTCTATGGGATATTTAACGTTGCCATGCGTTAATGCCTTAGCGTGTGCTAGCTTAACAGCCGGAGATACGGTGACTTTCTTTACAAACACCCGGGAGGGCGCCGTGGAGGAAGCCTGAGAGGAGAGGACCGGAGGATGAGCCCAGCCGACAGAACAGATGACAAGGGTGAGTGAACCTGGTATGGAGCAACGACGATCAAGCGAGGATGGTGTGGAGAACCGGGGTTGAAATGCAGGCAGGGATGAGGTTGATTACTGGAGGTGTGGCAGGCTGACGAGGTGGCTGATGAGGTGCAGGTGCGGGTAGTTGGCTGGGCTCAGGAGCAGAGGGAGAGAGGAGGAGAACACAGGGAGGCAGGCAGAGCAAAAACAATGGGTGAAATAGAGCGAGAAAAAAAAGGGAAACCAGGACACTCACCGTCAGCTGGGCTGTCCCCACAACACCTTGTGTGTATTCCATTCTTTTAACTAGTCCCTCGTTGCATCCTCCAGCCGTCGCGTCGTCCATATGACCTGCTGTATCCATGCAAAATAGTCCGGATCCAAGCTGTGTCTGCAGAGCGTCCTTTCCATAGTTCAAAAGGCACTCTATTATACCCCTGTAAGGGTATGTGTTTGATGATTGTGTTATGAGTCGGTCCCCCAACGATATGTCGACCTGTGAAAATACTGTACATCCAGGGTAGATGATAAAGCCCACTTTGTCTGCTTGATGCAGGTTTCCGCCATTAGCTTTGGTGATTTTTACAGAAACGTATTGTTTAGATCCAAGTTTAGCTCCAGCTAGTACAGAGGACTCTCTGTACTAGCTGGAATGAAAAATTCAAGGGGTGCAGAGTCTGATACCGCTGCTAGAGGAGGGAATTCAACGTAGACGCATTGCTCAATACTTGTCTGTGTTAACGGCACCATAAACAGGTCTAGCTCCGACTTAACACACTCTTCTGACAGGCTATGTACCAACGACATTCTCGTTAGAAAATGTCTCTTGTCTTCTGACGTTTTGTCAACTTGCTTCTCCTTGCTTGTTTATTTTTTCTAGTCTTAGTATGGGTCTTCTTATTTGTTGTTCGGCTACGCCTCTTTGGTGGGGAACTCCCTCTTTTCCCAGGAGGTGGTTTTATTGGTCGGGGGGCCACGGCCACTATACCCGACCCCTCTTGACGTCTGTTCATGATGTTAGTAATAACATCCGTAGCTATGTTTTTAGCAGCTGTCTTTAAATGAGGGGCAACAAATGTAAATCCTTTCTTGAGTAAGGGGAATGCTAATCTAAACAATCCCCTAAAGATACCCCCTAACCCTGCACCATACTGAGCACCAAGCCCGCTGTATCCTGGTAAATCACCACCTGCTTGGGCTGTATAATATGCAACGTATTTGTCTGCATTGTGAGCATATGGATGATACATGTTTGCTCCTTGTCTAATACTGATATTTTACGGGTCGAAAGTGTAGCTTTATTATCACTTTGCCGTACGTAAAAGGGATATGTTGATTCTGATCTGTCTTGAGAGAAATCTCGATACTATCAATGTGTGTTTTGCAGAGCCTCAGGTAGTGGGGGGGGGGGGTGATTACGAAAATCATTGTCGTTCACAGGAAAAACATTTGCTATATCGAGTAGAGTAGATTTCACATCTGCATATTTATCCGCTGTCATTTGCACCATGGTACGCCATCCCGAGGTCCTTCGTCTAACACATTCTGTCTGTTTGTCAAATCTAGAACAACATAGTGTCCCATCTGTGTCACATATCGCATTGTTAACAGATTCACACAACAGTGTTCTCATCTTATACACGATGTATCTCTTTTGACATGGTTTAGTAGACTAGACATATTCCCCATTGTTTTTAGTGTTGTTCCCCCTTCCAGATGTCCAGAGATTCCTTAACTACTGTGCTCACACTGTCCTCCACTCTAACTACCCGTTTAAGCGAAGCAATGAGAAAAGGGTTCCTCAGCCAAATCTGTAGAGCAGCTGCTGCAATGTCTCGAATACTGCATTCACATGTTGGCTCCAACCCCAAACCACGTAGGACATACTTTAACACGGAAAATTTTTGTTAAAGAGCTTCTGTGTAATTTCTCTCTTATGTCCTTTGATATAAAAGAAGGGCAGCGTGTCAATGCATGTGTGAGGTTGTTTTCTGCTCCATTCATCTGTATAAGCGCAGTACACACGTTTGTATATTTTTGCTGCAGTATATCGTATAAATAATAAGCTACGGTTACCTGTATAGTACTGCTAGCAGTAGTTTTAGGAGATGTGTCCTTGTCGCAACAGTCCAGAGTGTCCAAACAGGCACCCTTAAACGGCTTGACCCTGCTCTTATCCTCTTGTGCTTTTTCTTCAGGAACGAGAAATGTAAAAAAAATTTTCCCCAGTTCTTTGCCATAGTCATCCACCCATGAGTTATTGACGACATCATCCTGGAGTAATGGAAAATATTTAGGGCTGCTCGATAGACCCGGCACATGTCCTCGTACCTGCACAAAACGTTTTAATTAGTACAATGTCACCGTCAGCCCCGTTGTGGAGGTCTTTGAGGTTGTCTGCGGTATTGTTTGTTGTTCATCTTGCTTGTCTTCAGGACCAGAAAGTTTTCTTTTGATCCCTACATAGCTAACATAAGGTTGTGTGTGTGAGAAGATTTCAAGGGTTCTATCCCATTCCCCCCACTGGACCACAAAGCCGGTGCTGAACCACGTCTCCCACTCTTTAGACGTGATGGGGTAGCCTTTTTGTTGTTCTGGGGTCCTCTTCTTTGCGTTTTGAATGATAGAATCGTCCTTGCATGATCTAAAAAAGATGTAGGATTCTGGGTCGTAGACTTCAAGGTCTGTCTCTACACAATAGAGCTTTCCTGGCACAGACCCGCACCATTGTGTGGTATAGACTCCTTCTGAAGCACTCATATCTTTACAGGCTTTGTTTCTGAAGTATTTCCAGTCTTTGGCTGAAAAATTAATGTGCGGTGTGCTTTCACAAAGAAAAATTTCATCAAGCTCTCTTGTATAAAGATGAACTGATCCGTGCTCAAACAAGAATCCCGACATTCTAAAATCTTCCACCGCTCATTCAAACTGAGGCGCCCAAGCCTTTCGGTCCAGAAAATCAGCCAATGTTGTTGGGGGAGTCTTCTTTCTAGGAGCCATACTCATTGCAACAGGATCTATAATTATACGTTGTTTTGGAGTCATTACTCCCAATTGATTACCTGTGACGTCCATGATTATGATGCTGCAAAGATGGCGCTGTTGTTCTGCACGAAGATAGCTCAGTCCAATACGGATTCAGCCAAAATAATTTTCAGTCACACTGTTCCACGCTGTCTCGGTCAGATGTAAGTCAAAAAACTAGCCCTCGATATATACAACCGATTGCTAAAGCCACTCCCAAACATCCGCTTTTTGAGGATAACACCGGACATCCCACATACACAAACACCCCTTTTCACACCCGTCTTCGACCCCCACCACCGCTAACAGAGAATAAGGCCAGACACGCCCTAAAACAAACTTCCATTTTCACACCTCCATCTCTTTGTTGTTCAACCTCGCTATGACCCCAACCTGTTTTTAATGAACGATAAATCACATTTAAATTGATGCCATTTTCAATGCGTCCGTCGAGCAAATACTAGTGTATAGTTTCATACTATATTGTTATCACATGTTTGCTTCCTAATCGAGCCAAACGCTGTGCACCAGTGTATGGATGTGATGCGCTGTTTGTCATGGAAAATAACACTATTTCATTGTTGTTTACAACAAGTCACAGGCTATTTCTTTTAACTCATCGCCATCGTTGTTAAGTAAGTGAACTGTTTGTGTAACCTAAATACATGTTTAAACACAGATGGAAGGCATTTGGTTTACTCTCTTTTCAAACGGGGGAATCCAAATTAGTACCGGGGTCATCCCATCTTGCAGGTGTGTGTCCCCTTCGGTCCGTGACGTCACTACTCAGAGAAGAGAGGAATGCCCCATTCCTGCAGATCTGGTTATAAAGGGAGGGGAAACCCGGCGCCCATTTTTTACCGACCAAACAACTTCAGCTTCACCAAAAGGAACGTCAGTGTCATAGTTAAATCATCATAGAGTTAAATCTCGTTTTGTAGTGTTGTTTGCCTCCTTTTCTTCCCGCATTCAGTACGTATTAATATTAATTCCACTAACCATTTATAGACAGTTGTAAGCGTTTGAAGAGATTGGATATGGTGCTTCCTCACATAGGCCACATTTCAAGTTGATTGTGATTTATAAAGGGAACAAGCTTACAAGTGTGCATATGCACGGTTTTATAAGTCTGAATATTTTTTTGCCGTAAGCCATTTTGTCTTTTGGATGCACGTACACTTTTAGTGAGGTTTCTGGGCATGTTATTATAATTGAGACCCCTGTTCTGCATCACCCACAGGGTTTTACCTGTGTATACTGCCATACAGGCAGAGTTCAAAACAAGAATGAAAAATAATTGCACACGCATTTGTAATCATCTGTTTTGTGTTTACATGCATGTGATGCATAGTGACTACGGGAGCTTTGTTAAAATTTACTGAAAAACCTCCTATTTGCATGCAATACAAAAGATACTTTGTAATTTATGTTTTCTTAAATGTTTCTGGTTAGAATATAATGTTTTTTATCGGTAATTGTCATTCCTATGACAACTTACTATTGAAACCATGAGTGAAGGGACAGTTTAATTTGATGGCCTTGTGACCGGACAAATCATTGACAAGCTACTGCATATAACTCTTACGGTTGATTGTTCAGCTGGTCTGTTAAAGCGCAATTGTTACATTTTCACTAAGTAACTCCTGACATGGAGGAGCAGAGAAGTGTGATAGACTGCGACTCTGCGTAGGGTTTTGGGTGGGTAACTGCTGAATTAGAAGGGTAGGGAAGTGTGTTAAACTGCGACTCTGCCTCCTGGTCTCAACTCTGGGTTGTCATGGATTTGGTCCACTAATAAACTTGGCCAGATTTCTAGAAATGAGAGCTGCTCCTTCCCAAGTGGGATGGATGCCGCCTCTCCGGATCAGACCAGGTCTTCCCCAGAAAGTCTGCCAATGATCTACAAAGCCCACATCGTTTGCTGGACACCACCTCGACAACCAGCGGCGGAATGACGACATGCGGCTATACATGTCATCACTGGTCAGATTTGGCAGGGGTCCAGAGAAAACTATAATGAAGACAATGCCTTGGTTAAAACTGCTGCTGAAACATACCGTACCGTAGCCACGATGAACTAATCCAACATTAATGACCTAGAGAAGCACTGTTCTGGTCCGGTAACAGTGATGCATCAAACTGCATTGCCCAGTTATGGAAATGCATATGTAATTAGAGCCGTTTGGACAGTTCATCAAAGGATTCCATAATGACTGAACAAAGACAGCTGAGGAGCAGACAAGTTCAAACAACACCTCAATTTAGACACCTGCAAGACTTTTACAATCTTAACAATATACTTCACTCCTGCTTCACAAGAAAGTAGGCTGGAGCACAGAGTGGACACAGCACAGGGATGTTATCACTGGATAATTGCTGCCTGTGGGCATGGGCGCCGTTTAGGGGGGAAAAGTTAGGACAATTCCCAAAAAATAACTATAAACTAATATCATATTATACATTATATAAACCATCATCATTGAGTATAAATATATTTCAAATATAATAATAAAATGAATGATCTCTTTGTTTTTGGCAGTAAAAGGTGAAAATCCACATTGACCAAAAAGTAAACCTCCATATTGGCCAACCACCCCCCTGTATCTGCATGTAATGTTTGGTCCTGCCTTAGCATCAGTGACGGTGTTTAGATGCAGTCAGTAGATGTGCCAGAAATACAGTGTTAACAACGTTGCATAGTAAACCAAAATCTGGTTTTCAAAAAGGAAAAGTTTACAAAGATATTCATATTAAATCATTGTCCCTGCCCCTTTTAGCAGACGAACAGATGAGTCAGCAGCACCCCAGTCTCCCCATAACTGTAGCCTCCATGTCCCAGTGAAGAAGGTGAGCAGCATTGTGTTAATGACATGCCAGGGAGTCTGTGGGGATTTCTCTGTCTCTCTTGCGCTTTTTACCATAACAAAAAAAGACAATGAAATATTTCATAATGACAGAAATTCAAACACAAATTAATTTCTCACATAATGATCATTATGAAATAAAAAATATAAATATAAAAAACACCTTCCTGTCTGTACTGTATGCTGGACAGCAGCTTACCTCAGCCTGCATGGAAGTTACAGACTATATTTTAAAAATCCAGTTTGATACATTAATTTAGATTTAGATCTAGAATTATGGCCATTAATGACATCTATAGATACAGACTTTATTATTCCCATCAGGAAGGGCAATTTATTTGAGAAGCAAATAGTGAACTGCATCCTGTGTGCAGACTTGCACATACAAATCACCAGCAGTAAATATTGTGGTAGTACTAATCTTGAACTCCAAGAAGCCAGATACTTCAAAGCCTTTAATTAGAGTTATGTAAAGCTTTTGATGGGACAGTTAAGTCCTAGAGAAGTGGTGACAACAGCTGTGCAGAGGGGCTCCAATTTGGGGATGCAGGCCACTCACAACAACAAGTTTGCATTCAAGAACAGATCATGTAGAGCTCTTCAAGTTCGCATGATCATCGCCTTACGATTACATTGTCTGAAATGAAGTTCACCAGAAGGGACCTGTTATGAGCAGGATGAGTCGAGAAATTGCTGCTGGAGTGAAATGCTGTATTTCACAGCATCTTACTGGTAACAGACAAGAAAGCATGCAAGCAGAAGATCAACACAAAGACAGAGGACAAAATGAGAAAATAGCCATCAAAAGAGGCAGAAGAAGGCTGAACTGTATTGTACAGCTAGAACACACACACTGGGTGAGTCACATCTCTCACAGAAAAATAAAATCTTAAACACACTGAAGCTAAAAATTAATCCCTATTCATTTATTAGTGAATGCTGATGAACCTCAACAGCCTACATTTGTGATGAATGATGACCACAAAAGGTTTTGGAAATTGCCAAACTGTAAGTTTAAACCTAACAGGTGACAATATTGCTACATTGTCTGTTGAAAACAGCCCAAGAGAAAGGCAAGAATTGCATATGTTGTGCCCTTAAGAAGCGGAAAGGTAACGGGAGAAGGTTGAAGAAGCACAGACACACGCAGCTCTCGCCTTCATTGAATGAGTAATCTGTATTGAATGAGTTCTTGAACAATGTATACAAAAAAAACATACATTTCAATATTCATGCACTCATCAGATTCAGGATTCAGAGTGGCAGTAAATGCATTAGTGCACCCGCAAGCACTACAGGTTTTAGAATTTCACATTATTGATTAAATCAAAGATCACACTGTTGGTGATTTGGCAAAGGCCTGTTTTAAAATTTTATTTTTCCTGCACTGGGACCACGGTGATGCAGTGGTTAGCGCTGTCGCCTCACCTAAGGACCCTAAATAGTCCTTAGGTGTGAGTGTGAGCGTGAGTGGTTGTTCGTCTGTGTGGCCCTGCGATGGACTGGCGACCTGTCCAGGGTGTACCCCGCCTTGCGCCCGATGTCAGCTGGGATTGGCTCCAGCCCCCCGCGACCCTGTACGCAGGATAAGCGGTTGACGATGGATGGATGGATGGATTTTTCCTGCACTGTGTGAGAAATAAATATTTGAATTTGTAGATTATTTGGAAATAAGTTTGTATTTAACTTTGGGAATACGTTTTATATATGTTATACACTCACTGGCCACTTTATTAGGTACACCTTACTAGTACCGGGTTGGAGACCCTTTTGCCTTCAGAACTGCCTTAGGCCTAGTACACACGGACGTGGGTATTTTTATAACTGGAGTTTTTCCTGTGTTTCAAGAAAAATTTCTGTCTACATGAAAATGCAAAAACACGCCATGCCAAACCAGCAGGAGGCAATATGACCCTATCCGTAAAGCCATGTTGGCCAATCAGTGCCTAATAATATCAGAAACAAAGCAGGCAGTGGCCCACAATCTGACAAACACAGCAGATAATGGTGCACGCACTCTTACATCGCAAGGCAAAAACTCTGGTTTTACTGTAAACATAACACTGCAACATTTGCAGCATTTCTTAAAATCTTCACCCTGGCAGGGGTTTTCAAAAATGTTTGGATTTCAGTGACCTGATACTACGTTTCCATGTGTACGGTACGAACGGCCAAACCGCGTAGAAAAAGTCACGGTTTTGAAAATACCCGTGTTTGTGTAGACAGGGCCTTAATTCTTCGTGGCATATTTTCAACAAGGTGTTGGACACATTCCTAAGAGACTTTGGTCCGTATTGACATGATAGCATCATGTAGTAGTAGTAGGTGCTGCAGATTTGTCAGCTGCGCATTCATGATGTGAATCTCCCCTTCCGCCACATCCCAAAGGTGCTCTATTGGATTGAGATCTGGTGACTGTAGAGGCCATTGGAGTTCAATGAACTCATTGTCATGTTCAAGAAACCAATTTGAGATGATTTGAGCTTTGTGACATGGTGCATTATCTTGCTGGAAGTAGCCATCAGATGGGTATACTGTGGTCATAAAGGAAGGGACAACAACAGTACTCAGGTAGGTTGTCGCGTTTATACAATGGTCACTGGGGCTCCAAGTGTGTCAAGAAAATTTAACCCCTAACCCCCCACATATTACACCACCACCACCACCAACCGTTGATCCGAGGCAGGATGGATCCATGCTTGTTGTTTGTTGTTTACGCCAGAAACTGACCCGAGCATCTGAATGACTCATCAGACCAGGCAACGTTTTTCTAATTTTCTATTGTCCAGCTTTGGTGAGCCTGTGTGAACCGTAGCCTCAGTTTCCTGTTCTTAGCTGACAGGAGTGGCACCCGGTGTGGTTTTCTGCTGCTGTAGGCCATCAGCTTCAGGATTCAACATGTTGTGCATCAGAGATAGTATTCTGCATACCTTGCGAGTGACGAGTGGTTATTTGAGTTTCTTTTGCCTTTGTCATCTCGAACAAGTCTGCCCATTCTCCTCTGACCTCTGACATCAACAAGGCATTTCTCGTCCACACAACTGTATATTTTCTCTTTTTCAGACCATTCTCTGTAAACCCCAGAGATGGTTGTGTAAATCCCAGTAGATCAGCGGTTTCTGAAATACTCAGACCAGCCCGTCTGGCACCAACAGCCATTCTGATGTTTGAACTACAGCAAGTTGTCTTGACCACGTCTACATGCCTAAATGCATTAAGTTGCAGCCATGTGATTGGCTGACCAGATATTTGTGTTGATAAACAATTGATCAGGTGTACCTAATAGTCTAAGTATGAGCAGTAGTGCAGGAGTAGTCATTTTGGAGATGGCAAGACAGCACACAGGAGAATCTGGAAATGATCATATATCATTCTAAATTAAGATTATGAAATTTAATCTGCCACTGCAGAAAAAATAACAATGCATCAAAATCAATCTTGCTGCCAATCAGTGATCCATCTCAGGCCCTGATAATAATAATAATAATAATCAAGTAGTCCTTGAATTGTTTTTTATGGAAATTATTTTAGATTTTTTGTTTTTTTCAATAAAATAACAGTGAAGTTATGTAAACATAATGGCATTTAAAGGGTTAAAATCCCCAAAACATAATTAATGTTTGATATGTATATTTCAAGTACATGATAATAATAATAATCAAATATTCCTTGAATTGTTTTTTATGGAAATTATTTTTTGATAAAATAACAGTGGAGTTATGTCAACATAATGGCATTTAAAGGGTTAAAATCCCCCAAACATAATTAATGTTTGATATGTATATTTCAGGCTGAAGTAGCTTTGAAAGATTGACTCGTTTAAAGTGGAAAAAAATATTAATTTATGACATTTTTACAGCAGTTTTTGGAAGGAGCCATTTTTTGTCACGAGGGACAAATGTGTGAGTTTTTCTTAAAATGTGACACTGCAAAAAAAATAATCAAATACTAGAAATTATTTTGTTTTTTTGTTTTTTTTTCCTAAAAAACACAGTGGAGTTATGTAAACATAATGGCATTTAAAGGGTTAAAATCCCCCAAACATAATTAATGTTTGATATGTATATTTCAGGCTGAAGTAACTTTGAAAGATTGAGTCGTTTAAGGTGGAAAAAAATCTTAATTTATGTAGCAGACCTAAAATTTAGTTATGCAATTTAATACATTTATGAGAATTGATACCCAATTATGAAATTTAATATTCATAAATATTCATATTCATTTCCTCGTTTCAGGGCACCACCGGTGTTGTTATAAGCCTAGAGTCTCCGGACCTCTAGGTAGTTTTGAATAATTATACAATTATTACTAGTGATCAGTTAGTTAATAATCGCTCAATTATCTTAAATCAGTCAGTCAGTCTCATATCTAAAGGGTCAATTCTCTTGGCAGGAACTATAAATAGGCAACACACACAGCTCTTGATTATATTACAGTGAATTTATTCTCTAACTAAGGTGATAAAAAGATGGTTGGATACAGGGAACATAAACATTTGCTGAACAATGAGCCTGGATTGTGGGAAGCATTTGACTCATACGGCATAGAAGAGCTAATGAAAGTAAACTAATGCTATAATTTCCCACGCTAGCTGCCGATCCTGGCTAGCTGCCCAATCCTGGCTTTTTGTAAGGGATTCTCTGGGGTTCTCCGTGTCTGATTGAAAACGCCTCCTCCGTCTGGCAATTCGGCTGTTTTCAGGTTTCCTTCGTTGTAGCTGGCGAGACCACGTGGCTTGGTCTGACCTCGGTGAAGTTGGCTTCGACGAAAAAGGCTTAAAATGGAACTTGGTCGTTCCTGAATTAGTCCAGTGTAACTTAACGGACTGATAACTTTAACAAACAAAAGAAATAAAGAAAATAAAACAAACTGAAGGCAGATCGATGTCGCGGAACTTCAGGTGTGTAGCTTCAGGAGAACAAAAGGCCTGTTGCTGGCCGAGTCTGGGCGTTGCCTGGCGAGGCACGCCACGCGCGTGCCGAAGCGTCCAGAGGGCCGAGCAGAGTGGAAGAGAGCCAACAGCGAAGAGAAAAGCGTGCGAGGTCGCGCGTCGCTCTTTTGTTGCCTGGGGCGTGGTTCCCCAGGGGGGGTCTCAGGTTTCCCATGGGACTGCCTTTCTAAACTGAATGTTTAAAGAAAAGAAATCTATTTGCACGTATTATAATCAAATATTTTCCACAATCGAACCTCAATGGTCGAATGGTTGTACTGTTCTAAGCATTTGGTAACAGGAAACAATTGTCACATTATTGGTCAGGATATTTATACATTTAACGGCATTTCCGACGAGGGCATGTAATACTTATTTCGTCCACTTGGGGGAGCTCTGGTTACATGAGGAAAGCTTGGATTAAATCAAAGATCGTCTCTCCTTAGGAACTGGGAATATTGTTGATTCATCCTTAAATTCAAGCTGGCGATTAAGAGTAAAACATTCCTTTGTCATCATTTCTAAAGGAATTTTGTAGGAAAGTATTATGAACAAGCATTGATTACATTAGATGAAGGAGTGTCTTGCTGAAAATAAAAACACTGCAAACGCAACTTTCTTTTCAGCACTAATATCAACAACAGATAGCAACAACAGTTAACATAACTACTCAAATAGAGGCAAACGTAATCAGGTAACTAAAGATTTAATTAACTCAATTAAATGCTTTGAGTCTTTGGAGACTGCAGTCTTTTTACATTGAAAGTTCGGCTGTCCTGGATTATGTCACACTTAGGTGAGACAAGGAGTATCCCTTTGATGGGATAATAAACATAGAGCAAAGTCAGTTGCCACGGAAACATGTGTGGGGGGGGCCAGTTTTGATAGGCTGTTCAGGGAGATGCCAATGGCTGGTTCGT
>NC_060161.1:6266166-6272669 GCF_021292245.1 Micropterus dolomieu
TAAAGGAATTTTGTAGGAAAGTATTATGAACAAGCATTGATTACATTAGATGAAGGAGTGTCTTGCTGAAAATAAAAACACTGCAAACGCAACTTTCTTTTCAGCACTAATATCAACAACAGATAGCAACAACAGTTAACATAACTACTCAAATAGAGGCAAACGTAATCAGGTAACTAAAGATTTAATTAACTCAATTAAATGCTTTGAGTCTTTGGAGACTGCAGTCTTTTTACATTGAAAGTTCGGCTGTCCTGGATTATGTCACACTTAGGTGAGACAAGGAGTATCCCTTTGATGGGATAATAAACATAGAGCAAAGTCAGTTGCCACGGAAACATGTGTGGGGGGGGCCAGTTTTGATAGGCTGTTCAGGGAGATGCCAATGGCTGGTTCGTGTCCCTGTCAGTTTAACAGTCAGGCCCCGTGTTATCAGCTTCGGAATCAAAAAGGTGCCAGTTTTATGGCCGGGCTAGCACTTAGAGAAAGCAACTTTGACCCCTCCCCCTTCTTCTCTGGGGAGGAGAAAGGAATTTAGAGTAGCTCCAAATTTATTCAATGTAAAATGCTCAAATCCACACCGTTGTTCACTACATTTATTTATTACATTTTTACAGCAGTTTTTGGGAAGGAGCCATTTTTTTGTCACGAGGGACAATTAAGTTTTTTTTTTTAAGGAACTCTTAAGGGTTAAGGAGAAAAATGCTGGAGGTAGGGAGAGAACCTTATCTTTCTCTCCTTGGCCATGTATAAAGAATTGATTCAATTCAATTTTATTTATAATGCACCAAATCACAACAACATTTATCTAGAAAGTACTCTGTGATATTATTTACAGAAACCCAACAATTCACATCTTTGACTTTCTTCACTGGAAGAAATTTTCTTTCACAGTCATGTCGGTTCCGTACGCAAGAAGCATGCTAAGATGACCATTGGATGCTAAAAGCGTTTAGCCCGCAATGACCACACACAATGCCCGTCTGTCTCCAATTACAATTCAAATAGACAGAATAACTTATCTGGGAATGTGATCTCTCTTTCCAAATAATAATAAGCCTTTTCATGTATTTCAAAACCAATTACCATAAAGAAGGTGATTATTTAAAAAGGATGAACAGAGATAAATCTCTCCCATGAGAGAGAGAAGTCTGCCCATTGTTATGACTGTATGTGTTTCTCTGTGCTTTCTCCATGTTCTCTGCCCTAGTTCTGCCTCTGATTGCTGAATTAGGTCTACCTGGCCTTGGAAGGCGGGCTTTAAAAGCTCCTGTGCAAGCGTCAGAAAAGAGGCTTCTTGAATTGGGACTCCTGGTCTTGCTGCCTCTCAGCTGGGGCATTTTTGTGTTATGTTGTGTTTTTGGTGTTCTTAATTTATCATCTTGTGATGTTAATAAATTCCCTTGATTTCGTTGTTTTAAAGGTGTTGGTGTGCTAAGTTTGGATGAGTGTTACGCCCCACCACCATACTCGGGGACTACAAAGACATGACCTATGTTCTTACTTAGGTTGCTGACCAAAGGATGATCACTTGACCTGTTTTGACACTACATCTTGGAAGCAAACCAGGTGGTTGGTGCTTATTGTCATGTTGCTTGCTGTGTCTGTCGCTTTTATGTTAAACTGGATGTTCCTTTGTGTGCCATATTGATGATAAAATGTGATTCATGCTAACAGATTGACCTCATTTCTACAGGAAAAGAATGCTGCCTGCTCATCCCTTGTTGTTTAATTAAACCCCTATTTAAAACATGGTCCAGAGTTTTGCCCATGGGCTCTCCACAGAGAAAAAGGGGGAACTGAATGTAAAACTAAGTTGCTCAGTGTTAGAGATGGAATGTAATGTGAACAATAACTCTGTGTGAGCTATAAATAAATCTGTATTTTCTCAAATGATCACACTCCATGAACAAGAGAACAAGCCACTGTTGCAGCAGCAGAACTGTGATGACAGGAAGACCCCAGATTCGTTTGCAGGCATCTTGGCAATACGTCACTTGACCTAACTTCCAAAAATGGGCAAAGATGTGGGAGGAGATGAGGTGCCTGGCTGCTGATACCACGCCCTCCTAGCCTGACACTAGCAAACTAGATAAGGCTAAGAAGCTAGGCATGCTACTCAGCGTTGCTAGCCAGCTAACTTGTGGTATGTAAGGCAGTTTTTGTTGGTACCCAGTTGTCCTCCCAACTTTGTACTTAAGGTTAGTTAACCTGAAACTGTACAACAAAACTTGAAAGAATGATTTATCTGTTACGGAGATTTTAAATATTTTAAATTGTAGTAATTTGCAGCACTGGGTTTTATCGAGACTTGCAGAAATGTGAACAGTGTTCATCAGCGTAACATTTACTTTATACACATCTGAAGAACAAATTGAAGCAAATCAATTAACATGAATATAATTTTCACATAACTTTAGTTTACAAGTCATATATTTGGGTGTCATTTGATTATAACGTTACTTTTAATAAGTTAATGTTAATAAAATAACGTCAAGTTACATATGATTTTAATGTTAGCTATTTAGCTTCCACAACATTTTTAAAGCCTATTAAGGAATTATACCAAACAAGAAATTTAAATATCCACAGTTTGAGTCTCAGTTCAGATGCGTTGTGCAGAACAATTAAGATTGTAATTCCCCACATCGCTTTCGTTTACCATCTTTTAACATATAGACTGTTGCTCCCTTGTTCCATGTTTTCCCACATGTGACATAATAGTATTGTGTCAATTTTGTAAGCTCACACACAGAAAAAAACAGGGATTAGGACCCAAACGCAAGACACCAGAAGGAGCTGGTACAGTTTAAAGTGTTCTAAATAAAAGGTTAACCGGCTTACACGTTGAAGAGGCGGAGCACATGTTTGCAGATGGATGATGAGCCAGGTCTGTAATAGCAACTTGGGTTGCTTCAACCCTTCTCAACTGCAAAGCCTGCAGTAAAGATTTAGGTAGCGAAGTCTCAGGGAACATGGCTTCCATCTACTGCGGAGAATGCCGATGGGATAGGGCATCCGTGTTCCTTCTGCTCCTTCCTGACCGATACTGTATCTAAAACAAAGCTCAGCAGATAACAAGTGACTAAGTGGGTTGTTTTCAGGGTTGTTTACTCCCTGAATTTCTCCATCGTGGACCATTTGAGCGCCAGGAAACCTAACTTCATCAAGCTGTAGTTCAGCATGTTGCACTCCGTGGGCCTCAGACCTTGGCTGGCATAAACAATTGGCCTAACCTTACCTCCTTGCTCCTATGACAGCACTGCCCCTACACCACTATGACTTGAGGCAAGCACTGGTTCAGTGATAAGCTAGTCCTACAGCACCTCGGAACTTCTATTGCACACCTCCGTCCAACTTGGTGAAGCCTTCTATGAATCGACGATAGAAGCTGGTGAACCCCAGGAAAGACAGTGTAGTGGCTACTACTCTCTCTCTCTGATTTCCTGTGCTTCTAGCAGTTGACGGGTCCAACTCCACTGTCAGGCCGGTCAGTTATTTACGTCCCCACAGGATGTAACGTGAGGCATTCTTGGTTGTTTCGCTACTCTACACATCGTGACAGCGGTAGGTGACTGGTTAGCATTATCCAAAACATTGAGTAAAGTCTGAATGCATTGCTCTTAGTATTTGTTCATCGTCAATAGCTACCGCTGTCAATATTGTACATCTAAATCACACAAATTACAGAATGTGTGTAAGTTAGGTTATTTGTCGTTCTACATAGGTAATGTCAGGCTACACCAACGGTGGCTAGCGTTAGCTCCTGAAGTAGCAGGATTAGCTTTTTTTACGTAAGCTACTCATACATTGTATGTAGCTACAGTGTGTTCGTTTTTTGTAAAGCATTTTGCAAGGGCATAAGCTTGCATTTGTCTTAACATGTTGACGACGCTCAGGTTAGTCTTTTGTCCAAAAGAAGATAAAATAAAAATCTACATCGTTTAGATCGTTTGGTGTAGCTTTTCACACTTACCAAACATTGTGCAAAGTTGTTGGCTGGATGAATTGATCTTAGTTGTGTGTGTGTGTGTGTGTGTGTGTGTGTTTCTTTTAAGATGACTGGAAGAGAGGCCAATTTACACTCTTAATCAACAACAATGTTTTTCTGTGAATGGATGTGCTAGCTGTATGGAGGGAATTAACGTCATATTTTGACAGAATAAATAAATAGTGCCTGTAAAAAAAGCTCTGTCTGATCCTGCACAGCATGAGAAACCGACTGGAACGGCTTGCCCAGATGGCACCTCAATAACTGGCGTGGTCAGGCTGATAACATTAACCCTATCCAACGTATCTACAATGGTGCGGGGGTAGAGTAACACTTCAGTAGTCCCAACATTGACAATTGTTATGTAGGCTGTGCCCCTTATCACCCAAACTAAAACAGGAGAAGCAAGCAGGCCAGCAGGTAGGTCAGGGGCTCAAACAACACTGTTGCTCCTGAATTCTGTTCCAAGCACATAGCTACCACTATATTCATCAAATTTAATCGCTTGTGTTTTGTTTTTGATTTCATTCTAGTTAACAATTTGAGTGTTTTTTGTTTCTATTAAGAATTATAAACTTGACTTTAATTATTTATTCTGTTGGAAAATCTTACCACACAGTGGGCTGTTGATGTTGTTGATGTACTCAGCAGCATGAATAATGCTACAGTGTGCTTAGGTCATTCTTGGTCATTGATAGTCACTTATCAAGGATGAGTGTGTTGTTTAGATAAATTCTTTTAGCATGAGATGATACATTTAGTCAGAAGCAGCCTTTCCCTTCATGTCTGTGTTTTCATTGACAACAGAGCCACCGTGTTTACTTCCCTTTCTCCTTTTATATAGGAACACCTTTTATACTGATCTGCTTCTTTGGAGATACAAGAAGAAGAAGTTTGATGATAACTAACTACAGTTACAAACTGCTATTGAGTTGAGATCAGTCCTCAGTAGTTAGATAGTTGGCGAGCCACTAGCTAGTTACTGTAACTCTAACCTGTGACAAATGATTGCCAAGATAGCTTGGCTGCTAAATGGACAATAATCCATGGGGTTTTCAACTCCTGTCTGATGACTTTTGTGGAGGCTACTCCAGCAGTGCGAGGTTAAATAAAAATGGATGATGACACTAAAATGACTACCCTGTTTTCGACATTCCAGCTCTCTGTTCCCTTGAACATCAGCACTGTTTAGACAGTTTGCAATTGATCACTGACAAAAATCAACAAAAGTTTAATTTTAAATGAAAGCTGGAAGCTAAAATCTTTGCTTAAATACATTTCACCTCCTAAACTCTGCACTCATTTCATTGATCCCATTGAGATGAATTGGTTCTAGTCCTAAATTTTGTTATTGTAAATGCTTGACTAGAGTTTTTCCTACAAACAGTCAGCGTTAGTTTCCTTGAACCATGACATGATCTTTCCCTAACCTTTAGGGTGTACGCTCAATAGACGGAAATCACATGGGGGACGGGTCATGTCCCCCCCTATCTGAGGGGTGCCCCCCCTCTTAAAAACCATCAAATAATATATTGTTATATACTTACAATAATTATGTAAATAGTAAAACAATACAAACGCATACAGGACATTTAAAGTGCTTTTTAAGTTTACAAACATTGAGTCCCCCCTCTCTTTCCTCACAGTGGTTTGGTCCACTTCCTGCTTTCCCTCTCACAGGAGTCTGGTGGGAGAAAACCAGTTCAAATCCGTCAGTAGTTGTGGAGCTCCAGTAATGTTAAGTAGGCTGGCGGGGCTGTTTTATGCACTTTAAACATTAGATGAACTGATTCTTTTGTCTTTAATACAGTCATTAATAAATTAATCATGACAAAAAGTTAGAGGTGCGCAGATTGATCAGCTGGGGACTGAAATAGTCCGTTTACTTTCGCTTACTTGGCCCTGACCGGTGTCCGGAGCAAGCAGTGTCAAATATCCAATTTTCTGTCGGTCACATTGAACGGTACAAACAGGCTGCGCTGCGCAGTGTTTCACATGTGTGCACACACACACAGGCTGAAACATGTCTTAGGTGTGTGGAAGTTATTAACGAGAGTTAAGAAGACGCAACGCTCACGTTAGCAGACAACGATGGATATTGTATAAAGCATGGACCATGTAAAGCAACAGTGAACACAGCTTTTGGGGACGATGCCATTCATACCACGGTGGTCTCTATCGGTTATTAACAACAAGCCTCCTCCACACGCGGCTCATCTGCTGCTGGGAAAAACCAAACGCGAGTAATTTTAAATAAAACTGCTGACAAATAAAGCCAGAGCAAAGAGAGACAGACAGGTGTAGGTGTGTGCTTGCCGGGAAAAGCAAGGTGAGCAGATTACTGTAGTTTGTGATTAAACGCAAAAATAAGTGAGAATAAGAGAATTAAGTAGAATTAAAATGGTGTGGCCCTGCGATGGACTGGCGACCTGTCCAGGGTGTATCCCGCCTTTCGCCCGATGCCAGCTGGGATTGGCTCCAGCCCCCCCCCCCCCCCCCCCCCCCCCCCCCC
>NC_060161.1:6272689-6274445 GCF_021292245.1 Micropterus dolomieu
TGGGTTTGGCCCCCCCCCCCCCCCCCCCCCTCGCGACCAATTTATTTTCAGCTCCTGTCAGTGAAAATGCTCATGTTATTTTATAATCAGTGTTTCATTATGACCATACAATTGAATGGACCCCAGTGAGAATAGCCAACATTTATACTGGTGCTGATGGGGATCAGAATAAAAAAAGATTTTTCCAATAAATAGTTACAAAAATGTTTGTGTATGCTGTCAGTTATAGATCTTAGAAAGAATTAAAATCTGAATCGGCCAAAATTAGAATTGGCAGGTCAGACCTTTTAAAAAAATCAGTAACTGGAATCAGCCAGGAAAAATGTAATCTGTGCATCTCTTACTAGAGCGATAAGCCTGTGTGTGAACCGATATTAGGCTAATACCGTAGATCTACCGTTGTAGAGGCAGATCAGTTGGCCTGCTGCCCTTAATTATCTAAAAAAAAAATATATATATATATATATGGCCGTGTGGTGAACTTAAGTCATATTTAAACAACTATTACTTTGAGTTGTTGGCCACAAAAATAGCAGTAAGACAATTTTTGCTGTATTATTTGTGTCCCCTTCAAAAATTGCTCTTGAGAAATTTTATGTTTATTGTCTCCCCCCCCACTGTGAGATGAAATCTACACCCATGGTACACTCACCGGCCACTTTATTAGGTACACCTGTTCAATTGTTATCACAAATTGCTAATCAGCTAATCACATGGTAGCAACTCAGTGCATTTAGGCATGTAGACGTGGTCAAGACAACTTGCTGAAGTTCAAACTGAGCATCAGAATGGGGAAGAAAGGGGATTTAAGTGACTTTGAATGTGGCATGGTTATTGGAGCAAACAACATGAAAGCATGAATCCATCCTGCCTTCAGCGGTTCAGGCTGCTGGTGGTGGTGTAATGGTGGGGGGGTATTTTTTGGCACACTTTGGGCCCCTTAGAACCAATTGAGCATCGTTTAAACGCGACAGTCTACCTGAGTATTGCTGACCATGTCCATCCGTTTCTGACCACAGTGTACCATCTTCTGATGGCTTCTTCCAGCAGGATAATGCACCATGTCACAAAGCTCAAATCATCTCAAACTGGTTTCATGAACACGACAATGAGTCCACTGTACTCCAATGACCTCCACAGTCACCAGATCTAAATCCAGTGGGATGGGAGATTTGCATCATGGATGAGCAGCCAACAAATCTGCAGCAACTGCGTGATGCTATCATGTCAACACATTGTTGAAAGTATGCCACAAAGAATTAAGGCAGTTCTGAAGGCAAAAGGGGGTTCAAGCCAGTACTAGCAAGGTGTACCTAAAAAGTGGCCGGTGAGTGTAGTTCCAGTCACCTAACCTTGGAGGTGGCAGATCAGAAGACAGTCACACGACAATTTTTTGTAATAGTCACATACTGTGAAACGTTCATTTTGAAAGACAGATTTAGCAACTATCAGGTGAACTCACGTTTTGTATATGTGTCAGTGTTGCATATTTATCTCTGTGATGCAAGGGGTATAGAATTTAGTAATGATGGTAGAGACATGTCCTCAGCAATAATTTTTATCAAAACAATTAAATAAACTACTGTCAATGTATTTGGTACTCTGGTACGGTTAACAGCTCTCATTCTCAGGGATGTGATTTTTCCAGATTAATCTGGAATTCCGGATTTTCTGACCTGAAAATCTGACCGTTGTGAATCATGCAGATCTGTAATAAATAAAAAAAAAGGGGGGGGGGGGGGGGGGGGGGGGGGCG
>NC_060161.1:6274465-6286576 GCF_021292245.1 Micropterus dolomieu
GGGGGGGGGCATGTTGCAGGCATCAAATTCAAAGTGAGTGAATATTTGCAAGAAACAATAAAGTTTATCAGTTTGAACATTAAATATCTTGTCTTTGTGGTGTATTAAATTTAATATAGGTTGAAAAGGACTTGCAAATGAATGTATTCTGGTTTTATTTACGTTTTACACAACATCCCAACTTCATTAGAATTGGGGTTGTATTATTATAGAGAGGTGGCGAAGGAGCAGTGGAATAGACACTTGTCTTTGGTTCCCACTGCAACACATCCACCAAAAAAGTTATTTTTAAGTTTAGAAAGATTATGTGTATTTCCACAAAGCTACTGGCGACAAATCTAGTGAGTTATTCAGACCATCAGGGCCCGCTTGTGGGTGAGCTAATATGCAAGCAGACAACAGAGGAGAATAGGGATGGGTGGTAGATACGCAGCAGACATTCAAATAATGAGATTGTTGGGTTTCCCTGGAACTCCCTCAGTAAAATTCTATTCAGTGTCTTGTTTTTATGCCAACGTACCACAGTCCTAAAAATGTCCAAGACAAATAAGATAATCTTTCTTCTGCGTCTGTACTGGAGAGTTGGGAAGTATGACTATCTCTGCCCATTGATCTATGTTGGACACTGTAATAAGATCTGGAGTTGGTCCCCGGGCACCGCACAGCTGGGCTGCTCACTGCTCTCTTGAGGGAAGGGTTAAATGCAGAGAATGAATTTCACAACATGTATGTGTATGTGACAATAAAGTACCTTTACCTTTTCTAGGGCTGGGCGGTATTTCTGTACAGGTAAGAGGTATACCGAAGTAATTTCAAAAGAGATTAAAAAAAAAATTAAAAAGAAAATTAGACAATACCGTTTATACTGATATAGTTTGATGTTTAGTTTATGGAAACAAATTAATTAAGTCCTGCCAGCGTTTACTCGTCTATCTCCATCACCGCACAGCCCCACCCTTCCCTCTGCGTCTGCACTCAGCCGTCTACTCACAAACTCTCAACAACATGGAGGGAGACACAGTGCTGAAGACCTGGCTTGTAAAAAGAAAAAAACAAGAGTCAGTCAGTGTTTCCCACACATGCAGTGGGCTGCCCAGGTTAGGTGACACACTGTAGCATTTATCAGAGAAACACAGATTACATTACAAGTAGCGACACTGTGGATATTTTGCAAGAGCGGAACAGGTAAAGCGACAGTGAACACACCAGTCAGATGTCATTCGTTAGCTAAATAGGCTACGTCACTTAAGTTGGAAAATCAAGTATAATTAAAATGGTGAAATAAGCTAAATTACTACAAATAGTAAAAACATGGCCGCTAAAACAGACACCCCCCAGCCTACTTAGCAGAAAATACCAATATATATTTTATACCGGAAGTCTACCTAACAGTGCCGGGATTTGACTTTTTGGGCCATATTGCCCAGCCCTAACCTTTACTTTACCTGCAGCTGCTGTTGTCTGATGTGACATGACAAAACTGTTCCTCCTCTGCACTTCAAACAAATAAGGTGCTTTTTACCAGCAGTATTCCCTTTACACAGTATTAAAATATTTCTTGTAAATCTCAACATCATTGTAATGAAATCAAATCAAAGCTTTTTGTCACTGCCAGGACCTTACCTTTTATCTAGCTTGTTAAAACAGAGCCACGATCATGACATCATAAGAGGCACCTTCTGAGCAACAGGTTTACATATATAAATCTGTTTTCTTGTTTTTTTTCTGAACAGGTATCAGCGGAAACATTTTTCTTTTATCAGGGAGCAGCAGAAACAGTTTATGTTCAGCAGCAAGTGTCCCTGTCAGAATGAGGTGAAGTGATCGCCTCATGCACAAGCTCGCTGAAGTTGAATTGTGTTGAACTTTTTGTACGCGACACGCAGCACATATCATTGGAAGAAAGACCAATCCTCGTTTGTGAGTTTCCAGAATCTATTACTGTTTACTAAATAGGACATCAACAGGCTAACATGGCAGAGCAACCCCGCAAAACTAGATGAAGGCCTATCAGGTAAAGTCATGTATAATTTTAACTTAAGTTAAACAGGCCACAGCTGAGTAGCGCAAAGAAGCCGTCGCCATGGTTACCATCCCTAGAGCCTGCTGTTTACTGAGGGAGCACTGTTTCCATGTCTGGAGCGTAGAGCAGCCCCCAGGGCCAAGCAACTATATTCTGATTTGAAGAACGTTCCTAAGACCGACATCTTCCCCAATACTAACCAGCATGCAGTGTGTCGCCCTCCACTTCACTGTGGCATTTGATCGCTTGTCTTGCTTTTGTTTATCTACTTCTGCACACGCTGCGTCCAAGTATTCTGCCGAAGCCTCCCTCCGCTGCTTGTTTGGGTGGGTGATTTGCAGGCTGATCAAAATCTATACAACTATAAAAAGCTCCGATACCATGGCAACCTGTAAGAAAAAAAGGTCATCCTTCTTCACCCCAGTGGAGTTAGAAGTTCTAATGCATGCTTCTGGTGAGTATAACCACGTTTCAGAAAAAGCAACACAGCTACTGTAGCAAGGAGATAGAATTGGCATCCGTCAACTGACTTCACAAATGCGCTTCTAGAAGAATGGTCAAAAATTCCCATAAACACACACCAAAATCTTATGGAAAGGAACAAGACCACTCTATCTCTCTTTCTTTAATTCAACTACTTGCGCCTTGTTCAGTTCCTCTTCCGACCCCTTCATCCCTCTATTCCTTGAACCCTCCATCATAAATATTCCTCATTATCCGAATAAACCACCTTTTATACCCCACATTGGCGTGGTCATTGTTAGTGAACAAGTCAGTGTGTGTGATGTTGTGTGTTGACTTGGCAACAGTTGATTCCCATGTTCCTGAAGCCCCCACAGAGAACTGTGTGGGTGGTACAAGCCACATTTCCATTCACAAGCTTATGTGGAATGTATCAAATCCTCAGGGGGATGCGGGGTTTATCCCAAGTTACAGTAAAAAGAGGTCTTAATGCACCTGTACATTTTTGGCAACTGTGTAAACAAACAGCAGAATGAACACATAACGAAACAAAACTCCATAAATAACTCATAAAGTCATTGACCCATCACTTACAACTATTTTCTTTAGTGTGGCTGTGTTTGTTCACATTTCCAAGTTATTTGTAGCAACTGCAGCTTCTTTAGCTGTATTATGTGATTTAACAAAGCAATTAAACACTTAAACACAACCACTGAAACAGAACAAAAACCATTAGAGTTTGAGAAATGAGGAAAGTACAAAGTACAAGACAGTTTATATGGCTCTTTAAATGTCCCTCACAGATACAGTTGTCTTGGCATTAAGGAAGATAAAAGACAGAAAACAATGACATCATTGCAGTCTAGATCCTAAATCTTGTCATCTCAGTTTATAGGCTGGGTTTGTCCTTTTCTTTGGTGTTGTAGTAGACAGGACCCCCTTTTTCACTTTGGACTGCAGGCCAAACTCACCCATATCAGATTATTTTGCTCAAATGTGACTCAACAGTGTGAACAGCTTAAGTCACATGGAATCTGAGCTTTTCCAGTTCAGTTTATATGTGGTCCAAATCAAATAGATTTCTCTCTAACAGCATGTTACCAGGCTGTTGTCTCTAGAATTACTTAAGTGGGGCCTTTAAGCCCTTCGACCACTCAACCACCATTACATTACTTTTTTTGTTAAATATTGTTAAATATTAATAAGTGAAATTTAGTTAGGAAACCTCTCTTGAACATAGATGTTATGACAACAACCAGCACCTTGTAGGAGACTTCAGAAAGAAGATTCTGGAGCACATGGAGTTAAGGCAACCATCCATCCATCCATCGTCAACCGCTTATCCAGTCCATCGCAGGGGGTTAAGGCAACCAACAACATTAAATGTCTAACGTTTTGAAACTAAGTGTCTTCATCAGAATCAAACAGAACAGAGACTCGCATTCTTTTAAATAACCTCCTCTAATTAGGAACTCCTTCAGCACAGCCTGGGAAGGGGACATAAAACTGCATTTTTATTTTTATTTTTTTATTTAACTTTTTAACTTTATTCAGGTAGCTTCTCAAGGCCCTGATCACAATCACACCTGGAAGCTGCCCAGTACTAACTGTAGTAGCAGGCTGCAGTAGTACCTGCAGCCTGGTCTGCTGACCACTGAGCAGTTGGGGTTATGGGCTTTGCTCAAGGGCACCTCAGTGGTGTGCATTTAGGCACGCATATACAATATTATAAGAGAAAAGGAAAATTTAAACAACCACAAATGACCTTACATCAGTAAGCAAATCCTTCAAAATCGCAATTTATGATGTGTCTTTATGATCTTATTTGTGTCAAAACTCCAGTTTCTCACAATGTATTAGAATTTTATAAGTAACTTATAATATCAAAATATCAACCTGAATCTATCTATCTCAGTATCAGCTAGCATGCGATACAGCGCCCTGGATTCTTTTCAGTACTCTGCATCGTATAGTAGGCTATCAGTTGTGCTGCTTTTAACCGTTTTACACTTTAGGAACACTTTATCAAAACTATATCAGCTTTACATAAGATGGTGCAGATGTGTAATTTTTAACCTTTTATAACTGAAAATCCTTTGCTTCAAGTGTGTATATTTATAACTATAATTATGACAAAGAGGTAAATCTTATGAAATGACAGTATATATTTACTAAAGTTTTTAAAATAAAGATAAAAAATAATAAAATGAAATAAAGTCAGCTTTAGAGTTGTAATTGATGTCCCTTAAATTACCTTAACAAATCAAAACATCAGGCTGTACCTTTAAAACTACTGATGGAAACTTAAAACTTCTCTGCACTTCTCTAATACATTGTGAGATACTGGAGTTTTGACTTCCATGAGAGGTAAACCATCATCATCAAGATGAAGGGGCTTAAAATATTTCACTTTTTGTAATGAATTTAGAATATATGATATTTAATTTTTTTTAAATTAAATTTATTTTCTGTCAACCAGCTTCCAGTAGGGCTCTTCAGCTCCTGTTTTACTTAGCCTTTTCTTTATAGTCCACCTAATTCCTGAACACTTGATTGAACACTTGAACTGATTAAATTAAAACATACAAATTATGACCCTGGGTTCCTATCAACAGATTCTATCATTATAGTAACTCTTACAACACTTACAAGCAAATTATTTCAAGTCATACAAAACTAATTTTACATTTGTAACCTTTTAATACTGATGTTTTCATGAATGCAAGACAAGAGTTTTCGATTGATCAACTATTGCTTGTGCATTAGGAATAATGCTCTTGGTTGAGTAGGGGCTTTGGAGGATCTAGTTGATGGTCTCTGAGTTGAACACCCCACTTCTTGAACTTCAGGTATCCTTATTAGATATCCAATGTGTAGGAGATGGTCTCGATGGAGGGTTTTTACTATCCCTCTTCCTCCTTCTGGCCTCACCCGATACACAGGAAAGTTTGGAAGGTTCCACTTATAGTTTATGTTTTCCTGGGACTCCCAAAGCTCTAGCAAGTACTCTGTCACCTTCTTGCAGGTGGTGGACTTGAACTCTGTTGTGATAGCCGCGCTTGTTTAGTTCTTATGTGTATACCTGACACAACTCCCCTCTTAGCCCTTCCACTTTGTCGGTGGGTTGTTGTATCCTCTCCATCCACAGATACACCAAAACACACATAAACTGGCAGGCTCTCTGCCAGGTAATATGGCGAATATCCCATCTCCTCATTAGGGGTGCTGTTGTAGGGGTGCACCATGAGAGCTACATGATGACTCCATCTCTGCTTGTGTTTAGGATCGAGAGTGCCCGGCATGGATAAAAGGGTGTGATTGAATCGCTCAGACTGGGGGTCTCCCTGCAGGTGGTAAGGGGTAGTTCTTGATTTCCTTATACCCAACAGAGTTAGGAGCTCTTTTATGAGTTGATTCTCAAAGTCTTGTCTTTGTTCAGAGTGGAGGCGAGCAGGAAGACCATAATAGACAAAGAACTTCTCCAACAGTACTTTTGCAACTGTTGAGGCTCCCTGGTTGGTGGTGGGGAAAGCCTGGGCATACCTGGTGCAATGGTTGGTGACCACTAGGACATTAGCCACTACTTTTTTATTTCGTTGTGCTAGCTGGTAGCCTTTTGTCAGGTCTGTCAGGGGTCTCACAATGGCAGAGTAGTTCGCAATAAATCGTCTGTAGTATTCGCAGAAACTAGGAAAAACTGCAGGGTCAGGTTGATCCCATTGGGTGACGGCTCTGATTTTCTCAGGGTCAGTGACTATTCCTGAGGCCAGGGCTGGACTGGTAATCTGGCATACCGGGCGAACCTTTGGGGCCGGTGTAACGTAAATTATTTATGTAAATAGGGCTGTCCCCGACTAAGGATTTACATAGTCGAATCAGAATCGTCAAGTCCTGCCTGTAGTCGACTGATAGTCGAATCATGTGTGTTTTTGTGTGCGGCGATTGCTGGTACACACAGTAGCTCCGTAACGGCAAATCAGACGTTGAGCACCCCCAAATGGCCAAAATGGCATGATCATTGTTTTGTTTCGAAACTTCGACTGTGAGATTGACAGTCGATTCGGGCTCTGCCCATCAAAGCATCAAATCTTCGACTATTGGGGGTCAGCCCTTTATGTATATAACTGTTTTTAAAAAATGGGGCTGCAGTAGCTTCAACATCAGCTGCAGTACCCTGCGTAGTGCAGTCACAGGCACTTGAAGGAGTAAAGGAGACCATGGCCACTGCCAGGCAGAGGAGGACGCGTGTGTTAGTTAAGCAGAGTGACAAAGTGACAGGAGTGAGAGAGAGCAGGAGGAGAGTGGAGGTGAAGTGGTAAGCATGGAGTAGCTCAGCCTGTAGGGAGGGAGCAGGGAGGAGGGTCATGCTGGGGATATGTAGGCTCCCCGCCACTTTTTGAAAGCATTTGTTAAAAATGTTCTGAAAAATAGCTTGCACCAAGAAATGTTAATTAACATAAAAATATAAATGCTATGAGAAAGTTAATAAACCTGCAATGCAAAGTAAATATAGAAGAAACTTCTGCGTTGTCCAAAAAAAGTAACTTAAGCTAAATAAATAAGCTACTGATTACTGCATTATATTCTATTATATTTTTATATTTCCAATTGTCACCTGCCTACAGATTAAATGGAAGAATGGTGTATTTGTGGGCTGCCTTGGCCAAAAATGCCCGGGCCGATTTTCTGTCCCAGTCCAGCCTTGCTTGAGGCAGACACAATATGGGCGACATATTTAACGTGAGGCTGGCAGAATTGGCATTTGGATAACTTGAGGCCGTATTCCTGCAACCTGTCCAGCACCTTAAGGAGGCGTTCCTCATGTTCTTCCAGCTTCTACATACTCTTCCCCACCATTGTTAATTGAACCACTTTTTGCCTCTACCTCATTACAGTTTTTCTCAGTTGCTTTGGTACATTTCTCGAATCATCCTTAACATTTCCAAAACAGTAAGAGCATTTCTCGAAACAGGTAGTGCAAACGGAACAGCACAGTGGTTTACCTGCAAAAGCCCATAACTTGCTCAAAATCCTTAGTCTATCTCTCAAAAGCAAATCTTTACGTCATTGAACTTGTCAGTGCCATCAGAACGACAAGTCCTTGTGTCTTGTTTATGAGCAAGCAAGTCAAAATGTTTAGCCATCTTGTCAATATAACATTGTACTCTGTAAGTATTTTCTGATGTACACTTTGGCTAAGATTTTGATGACAATGATTGAAAATGCACAAGGCTGCACTTTTTTTACTCATCATTTTCTCGTGATTTCGAGATAACCATAATGGTAATTATAGTGTGGTTTGTTGTATCATTGGTTAGCTCACTTGGTAGAGCATAGGCCTTATAGCTTTAAGGTTGTGTGCTCAATTCTCACTGAAGACTAAATTTTTCTTTTATATTTTCATAATCCTCTTCAACAAAGTTATGAAAAGACTGTTTCACATGCTCACATTACTGTAAAGCACATGCTGGACTATGTGCATTCTTGGTCCACATCCATCAACCTATGGACTTTTCATTTCGCCATCATTCCCAGGCAGAGGAAATTCCTTCTCATTCTCATTGGAATCCATGTAACATTACACATTTCCTGACGACTTTCGGAACCTTTGAAATAGCCGTCGGGAAATGTGTGATTGGATCCCCCTCAGTCTCTTCATAACAAATTTGCTGAAGAGGATAATACACACAAAAGAAGAAAAAGAAAGTCAACAAGAACAGGAATCAAACTGAGCCCTGTGCTCTACCAACTGAACTAACCTGTGACACTGGTAATTGCTTTGAAATTATCCTAAAGAAACGCACCTGCCAGCCCCTGTATTCAGCTATGAGAAAATTAATTATCCCGTTCTCAGGGGAAAACAACATTCGTTTTATATATATATATATATATATATATATATATACATAAATATTACTGCTCACTGTGTATTGTTACTGTTTGCTGGTATTGAGTATTGGTATGAGTGTTGCTATTGTGATGTTGTTGTGGTCTATTCTTACTTTGTTTATGGTCCTTAAGAAACAACATTTCGTTTAGCTACATTATATACTTGTAGGCAAAGTATATGAATAAAGTATTTTAACTTTGATTTTTTAAAACGTGTTCAAACATTTTGCATGTAGTGACAAATGCAATGAACTTATGCCTAGATGGGGGGTAAGATTGTTCAACAGAGACTGGTATAATTCGTTGTGATCAGCAGGACATAAGCAATTGATAATGTAGGAAACAGCAGACAATTGTACATAATCATTTGCATCAGTGTGTCAAGTCATTTGCAATTTGTTCAAAACAATGAGAAAGTGCTTTTATGATGTGCACAAGTGATGAGATGATGTGGAGGTAGAACAATTAGTTTTGAGAATTTCAATTTTGATCTGAGAAATGAACCAAAGCGACTGAGAAAAACTGTAAAGACATTTGATGGCTGGTCAATGATATAAGTGTCAAAGGCTAAGGTTTCTTTTTCAACAGTTTCAGAGCAATGCACAGTCTGTTGATTTTCTAAATGATGTCCCAGGTGAGTGAAAGAACTTCCCTCAGTCCAGGTTTCTCCAAATTAGCATTACTCACAGAAAAAGGTGTGATTTTAATGCGACACAGTGAGCTCCTCTTCCGTGTCGTAGTCTACGGCTCAATAGATCTTGTTGACTTAAGCTGAGAAAACCGCAGAACCCACACACACAGGATAACTGCAAGGACAATGAGAAATAAAAGGCAACTTAGTTAATTTACTTTTAATGGATCTATACAACAAAATATTCTCACACACTTCAACAGTGTACTGTGCACGACCACACTGCCTTCTATTTAGGCTGTGTATTTACTGTATTTCCTTAAATTGTGATTTGAAATTTAAACTCTGCAGCAAAACAAACACACACCTTACCTTCTCTAGTGTGTTGCACGTTCCCATGCACTGTATTTACTGTCTCTCTCGCACTCACTGGCTACTGGCTCACCGACTGCGAGGAGATATTCCCTGGATTCAACAAAAAGTTTGTTTATTTCTCATTTACAATTTTTAATTCAATATACTTTTTGTGTACATCAACTTACTCTGCTAGCTGTCTGTTCTGTGTTTTTCCGGAAAAAAAATTCACAGCCTTGCCTCTGAAAATTGGAAATAAACATAGCGACTCTGCATGTGAACATACCTACTGTATCTAGCACACGGGAGAGGGTTGTGGTTGGTGGAACCTCAGTACACCTTTCCCGGTGAGACTGACCACGGAGCAGCACCAGCTTCACAGGACAACAGCTGTAAGAATTTAGCATTTGGAGATAAACAAATTAGTTTTTATACATTTTGTGAGGAAAATGCAGGGTCAACACTGTGTGCGGGCATGTGCGGGCATATGCACCATAGACTGTGTAAAAAAAGGTACACACTCGCACAGTTGTCAGTTTATTAGGTACACCAAGAACTAATTCGGTGTTATACAGCTCTGAAATAAATCCTTCCTTCGTGAGGATTATAATGAGTCTTTTTGAGTCATGGTATAATTTACACTGAGAAGTGTTCCAAATATTTAGTCCATCCTATACATACATATAAAAAAAGTACAGTTGACAAAATGTTAAGAACACCTCTCAGTATAACCCCATGGTTAACTAGCACCATAAACAACCTTCAAATTGACCATTAAAATAATTTAATAACTCTGTCAAACAGATTCAATAAAGGTTTTAATGCAGAGCCATTGTATTGTATTGCATTAGTTTTGTGTATGTGTACTTAATCAATTCTAAACAGTGTGTAACATAACTAGCAAATGCCTTGACAAAATGACATGGTTGCTGGGGCATACTTAAATACATTTATGGGAAACCCTGTAGGGTAACGTTATATGGCCATAAAAAATAAATTACGGTAGTTAGCGGTATTTATTTTGATGTAATACATAAATGAATAGTGGTTCAAAGTTCTCTGAGCTCCTCTTCAGCCATGGAAATTTGGTTCTGAGGTCTAATACCGAAAACCAACATCTTCCTGTCAAAGAGTCCAAGGCATCATCGATTTGGGGGACAGTATACTATACTGAGAATGGTACGTGCGTTGAGAGTGCGGAAATCTATGCACATCCTGATGGAGCCATTCTTTTTTTCTTGCCACCACAATCGGCGACGCATAAGGGCTGTGTGACTCTTTGATAATTCCTGCAGCAAAAATAGCTTTTGCAGGTGGTGCCGCACATCATCTATGTCGGCTGGCGCAAGACGTCTTCATCTGAAGGTCAAGGGTCACTGAGGCGGATGTTATGTTCTACACCTTTAGCCAGTCCCACATCCCATTCTCCAAGGGAAAATAGTCATCTATGACTAATACATCTTGCTCCCATGGCTCCTTGGCAGTTACTTCGCAGGCAGCAAATACTGCACCTCCGGAAGGAATTTTAAGTGGTCCATGGCCCACCCATCTTACTTCTGCAACACTGCAGACTCAGGACTCCCTTGAAAAAGAGATTAGTAATCTCAATGGGATTTTCCTGGTTAAATAAAGGTTTAATAAAAAAAACTGTCATTTATTGGCACATGACTGGGCTGGGACTTTTCTCCCTGCTTCAACTTTAGGCTTGGGACCATGGTGGAAACTCCTGGCATTAGCATGTATATGTCACGGCCATTACCCCAAGCTGGCTCTGCAGGTCCTCTACTTGTTTCTTTAGTGCCTGTACATCAGCCTGTGTTGCTTTAAAGTCTTTATTTATAGTGGTGGTCTTCAATTGTCCAGCAGTCAGCTCAGCAAACTGGGACCGCAGTGCATTAATCTGAGCTCTTAAATCTTGGCCGCGTCAGGAAGGAGGGGCGGTCAGTCTTCCTCTCTCTTAGCTGTAGAAGCATCATGTCTGACTCAGTTGCCCCATGATCTATCTATCGTTCTCGTTCTATCTTGAAATGCATTGAATTCACCCATACACACATATTCATACACTGATGGCAGAGGCTAAGGTAATTGTAAATGTAAATGCTCTGTATTTATATAGCGCCTTTCTAGTCTTTCGATCTCAAAGAACTCTTACACTACATCAGACTTAAAACCAGAGATGATCGAGTCTTTGGTGTCCTTTGTGATGTCCTTCTTTTGTTTCCCTTTGACAACATGTGCTTCATAAGTCCGGCTCCGCACCTTGGTAGATCAGTCTTTAGCTACTGTAGCTAGCCAGTCCCTGGTAGTCGGTGCGGAACAGCCTGAGTTAGCCTCTGGTAGCCATCCCCCGGGATCTCCTGTGCAGCCAGGAAGGGGGGGCTGGGCATTCAAAGCCCACGGGGCACCACTAACCTGTTCACGTTTCTAACAGATTTTCCCCACTCAGCGACACACCCGCTGAGAAACCAACTCTGATCATTGGCAGCTCCATTTTGAGAAACGTGAATTTAGCGAAGCCAGCGGCCATAGTTAAGTGCATCCCTGGGGCCAGAGCGGGCGACATTGAGTCTTATTTGAAACTGCTGGCTAAGGATAAACGTAAATACAGTAAGATTGTTATTCACGTCGGCGGTAATGACTCCCGGTTACGCCAATCGGAGGTCACTAAGATTAATGTTGAGTCGGTGTGTACATATGCAAAAACAATGTCGGACACCGTAGTTTTCTCTGGACCCCTGCCAAATCTGACCAG
>NC_060161.1:6286676-6309488 GCF_021292245.1 Micropterus dolomieu
ACTTCTATACTAGATATGATCAATCTATCTTTATCAACAGGCTATGTACCACAGTACTTTAAAGTAGCTGTAATTAAACCTCTTCTGAAAAAGCCCAAACTTGATCCGGATGTTTTAGCCAACTATAGACCTATATCTAACCTTCCATTTCTCTCTAAGGTTCTGGAGAAAGCAGTTGCTAAACAGCTGTGTGACTTTCTACAGAGCAATAGTTTATTTGAGGATTTTTCAGTCAGGATTTAGAGCTCATCATTGCACAGAGACAGCACTGGTGAAAATTACTAATGACCTCCTTATTGCATCAGACAAAGGACTTGTCTCTGTACTGGTCTTATTAGATCTTAGTGCTGCATTTGATACCATTGACCATCAGATCCTATTGCAGAGACTGGAATATTTCATTGGCATTAAAGGAACCGCTCTAAGCTGGTTTAAGTCCTATTTATCAGATCAATTTCAGTTTGTACATGTTAACGACGAGTCCTCCATGCATGCCAAATTTAGTCATGGAGTTCCTCAAGGATCTGTCCTCGGACCAATCCTTGATAAAGCTTATAGTTAGGGCTGGCTCAGCTGTTATAGGTCTAGACTGCCGGGGGATTTCCTAAGATGCACTGAGCTCCTCTCTCCTCTACTTTCTCTCCCTCTGTATGCAACCTCATCCCATTATTGCATGTTACTAACACAACTTCTCCCCTTTCCGGTAGTCTTGTGCTTTCTCGTCCCTCTCCTCTCTCCTCTCTCCTATCACTTCCTGCAGGTTTTCTGGCTCTGGAGCTGCGGAGTCTGGATCTGTGGTTGCGAGTCACCTGCTGCCCCCGTGTTCCTGCTCGACACCCTCTGCTGCAACAACTATTGTTACTAGTCTTATTGTTATTATTGTTATTATAATCATTAACATTACGATTGTTACCATTAACACTACTATAAATATCTGTACCATTTTTCATTTAGCCTATAGCAACATCACCTTTATTGTCTGTACCTCTGTATGTATATTGTGTAGGCTGCCTCCCTCCCCTCTCTCTCTCCTTCCATCCCTCTCTTTTTCTCTCTGTTCCTCTCCTGCCCTCTCTCTCTCTCTCTCTCTCTCTCTCTCTCTCTCTCTCTCTCTTTCACCCCCAACCGGTCGAGGCAGATGGCCGCCCACCCTGAGCCATGGTTCTGCTCGAGGTTTCTGCCTCTTAAAAGGAAGTTTTTCCTTGCCTCTGTCGCCTAGTGCTTGCTCTTGGTGGGAACTGTTGGGCTTCTGTAAATAGCATCATAGAGTACGGTCTAGACCTGCTCTTTTATGAAAAGCGTTGTGAGATAACTGTTGTTGTGATTTGGCGCTATATAAATAAAACTGAATTGAATTGAATTGAATATTTACACATTCTCACCTACTGTACTTTATTATTAATATGTTTGAGTTTGTTATTGGTACGTTTGGCATGCATCTCCCTTCTTTGTTGTGGCATAACAATTTAGATTAGGTCTGCTCTGTGGAATATTTCTTTGGTAGAAAGTTGATGTTGTGTTGATTATTCTGAGTAACAGGAACGTTGTTTCTGGAAACAAATAATTATTTTTTTTAAAGCTGTGAGAATTCACCTACATTGTACTGGGTGGGGGCAGAAAACAGATATCTCAAAACCTGGACAAATTAAACCATTTGCATCTATCTATCTATTTGATAGATCTATTTAATAGATACTGTGCCACTAGAGGGAAGGGAGAAACATGTTTGTTTGTAATGTGGGTGACCCAACCCTGACATTTCCCCATTTCTTTCCACACTCCACAGCTGAGTGAGATAAGTTTTGTCAAGTCCAGGAAGCTCTTATTGGCTTTGCTTTTTCACTTGTAAGAGAAAAAGCTATATTTAGCTTTTGTGGGTCTGCCAGAGGCCTCATTACAAATAAATTTGGAAAAAGTGTGTTAATTCCCATTCTCTGTCTACCAGATGCATGGTGAGTAGTGAGATAAGGAATGCTGCAAGTCACAACCAAATTTGGTGTTTTGATGTTTCACTGCCCCAAAGTGAGAGTCAAGAGCGTGAATGTACAAAAGATAAGCTTTTGTCAGAGCCCTGATAAAGTTACATGAACTACTGTCATGGATAAAAAACATGACTAAACCTTCTCCTCTGAGGTCCGAGGACGCTTCCCTTCCTGCACATGCCACAGTGATGTGTGTTTGTTGGAGCGAGACAGGGAAAACTGTTAAGTGACTTCCCATATGCTCTGTCATGCTTTGGGCAAAAAACAGACAGCCAGAGAATAGAGGGAGCGGGAGAGAGAGTGGTTGTGTGTTTTCACAAAAAGGAAGCCTGTCCAGACAGTGTTAGATGACATCATCATCTCTAATAACTTCTGCGTGTGTGTGTGTGCATGTGTAGGTGGTGGGTCGGGCTTCAGACCATCCGGCTCTACACTATAAAAAGACAGAGAAAGAGGATTCAGTCATTCAGACACAAGCTACAGCAGTGAAGGGGACTGAAGCTGAAACACAAGAGACCCGCTATACTACATCTGACGCCTTTCAACCAAAAGGTAAGAACTACAACTGGACTAAACATTTAGAGCTTCAGTAATTAGAATTATGGCTCTTATATAAAAGTACTGGCACAATTATTTTATGATCAACAAAGTCAATACATTTTTTTTCCAGAACCTATTAAATTTGCTAAATGTGTTACTTTTTGTTTCAATAATATGACATAACGAAAACACAACACAAGGCATAACATGGTTGTGCAAATGACAGTTAAGTAAAGCATGAAGTACTAACCTGTCTAGATGGGATATGAATATTGCATAACATTAAAAGAATGTGTCAAATAGGAACAGAGGTAGCATTATTCACAGCCATAGCTAAGATGTAAGAAATATTGTGGTCATGTCTCCTTGGTTTGCTTAAAATGCTAATATGGTGCATTCCATGGATTAAACCACCCAACAACACAATGTAAAGTAGGTAAAGTAACTTAATTCTACCTAGATACAACATTAACATCCTGTTTACACATTAGTGCATCAATAATTGATGCAGGAGCTTTTGGTAAACTGACAGTTGGAATCAGGGACTTTTAAAATATATTTGGTTTTTATAATGGCAATCTGATGGGAGGAACTGGCATGAGAAATGAAGAGCGTGTTAAGGCTTCTGTGTGACAAGGGTTGTTTTTATGTCTAGGTGTGATGGGTAATAAAGATGAAAATGAACACTGTTTAAAAATTTAGAAGCAACATAGATTAGGTATGCATCTTGTTACCTCAAAGATTATGTATGCATATTATGTGATAATATATCATGCAGTACAAATGTGAACTATGAAAACATCAGCAGTAAGCTGGGAGGAGATTTTGGGAATTAGCGGTGCTAACAAAATCAGTAGCTGAATCTCTAATATCTTGCAAAACCATCATCACCATCAACCATTTGAGTACCATCAAAGTACTGACAACAAGTTTTATTAAATCATTTTCTGATAAATGAGTATGATAAAACATATAGAAATCTGAGTTGAATGTTGTTACACTCTATTAAGTAAAAACTGTGTGGATACGATTTTGAACACTGGATTACAGCATTAAGAGAGTGGTTGGTATGTGAATACCAGTATTTCAACTTTATTATCAAATTAGTCATATTATCAATATGATTTATTACTTCACTACTGACTAGAATTAAAAGTAGATTTATCTAATACTACAAAGATTAAGCAGTACAAAATGTTAGCTATTTTGAAAGATGTTCAACAAAGGATCCCAGTGTTTAAAGCTCTAAAATTACACAAAGCATAAGCTGTAAAATTCCGTGGTGGCCAGTGGCTTTTCTTAGACTGATGCACTTGGAAGTCAAACTGTGTGTAGTTCTCTGTGGCGAAAAAGTGAAAGCATGTTTGATCACAGCTGGAAATGATTACATTTGCAAATAGAGGCTAACATACAGCGTTTGCCTTTGACCCAGCACTACTTCTGTGATGCTGCTGCTGTGCCTACAGGATAATATTGATGTCTGCAGTGGAAATCTGATGACACACACAGATGTTCCAGTCAACATACTGACACATCCTGCATGAGTCACACACACAGTACATTCCTATCTTACCAACAGTGGAGTCTCATGCGCCAGCCAAGGGTGGATTTCTGTTTCAGGTCATTTTGAAATAAAAATAGAATACAAAACATACATTTAAGGTCTTTTTACATAATATTACTGCAAATGTGCTTTATTAAATGTGTTAAAAGAAATTGCCAAGAGGGAACTTCCTTGTCCTTGAGTGACGTCTACCAATCAAATATGGGACCTCCATATACTGCAGTGGACTCTCTGTCCCATTCTTTTACCTAACCGCTTTGTTTTTGTCAAAAATGGCTTATGATTGCAGCAAACACAATATCCACCCAGAAATACAGACAGTAAAGGTAGTAGTGGTACAGACTGAAAAAGAAATAATGATAATCATAGTAGTAATAAAAACAGGACTAGTAATAACTGTAGCAAAGGGTGTTGAGCAGGGTCATGGCAGCAGCAGCAGGTGACTTGCAACCACAGACTCAACAGTTCCAGAGACACCTGCAGAAGGTGATAGGAGAAAGGATAACATTTAGTTTATCTAAGTTTCAATTATATAATACATCTTTTTACACTTGTGCACTCGTTTTAATTTTCCTCCTTGGGGAATTCATATTCTGTGTTGGTTGTGTGGAATGGTGATGTCTGCATTTTAAAGATGGCTCCCTTAATCCTGTGGGTTATCTTATTTTGTATTTGCTCTTAACTTAAGGCAGGGCAGTGTCAGGCAGACAGGAATGCTGGAAAGCTAGAGCTAGCTGACAGAGTGTGCGTAGAAATGGTCGTGTGTGATTACATACATACATACATACATACATGTGTATGTACACACACACACACACGGGAACTAATGAGGGAAATGGGATGCAGTTGAGGTGACTGGTGGAACGAGGTAATAGAAGGGCAGGAGGGAGTGGCTGGATCTGCAAAGACATGAGAGAAACAGAGCAGGAATGTGAAAACATGACTTACTGGGTGGAGATGTGACAGATATCCATCCAACAAATTTTGCTCTTTTTTGGGATTATGTTCTGAGTGCCAATGATAGTGTGCATTAAGTAGGTGTTACTCTTTGGTGTTACTGTCTGTAAAATTCACGTGGGCCTGGTCCACACCGATTTTGAATTCAAACCAACCAGAATGAATCTTACACCTATTCTCTTCTTTCTTTATCAGGATGCTTTGCATTTATATTTTCCTGTTGCTGACTCTGAGCAGAGTGGGGTTGAGCTCTCTGCAGGATAGACAGACTGACTTTGGCCTGAAGGTCTTTTCACAACTGTGCCAGAGCTCTGTGGACAAGAATGTGGTCTTGTCACCCTACGGTGTGGCCCATGTTCTGGCCATGGCTCAGCTTGGGGCTGCTCGAAAAACACTCAGGGCCTTAACTACTGTGATGGGCTTCTCTCTGAAAGGTGAGTGATCCATAGTTTAAAAGAAAACAGTGAGGATTATGTCATGAAATGGGACAAATACAACACCAAGCAATAATAGTATTAAGGGAAAAAATTATACACTGAACAGAAAATCCCATCTTTATCAAATACAATGCGACACTAAATCCTAAACAGCCATAAACATGTATGCACAGTGCATCCAGCTGTGACTGTCTGCATAATAGCGCTGAAAAATAGATTTAATTAAACAAAAGGCGAGCACACTTACAAACAGAGTGGCTGAGTCCAGGGTATTCAAAGTAAATAAACGATCCCAACAAACAAATAATCCAACTGGAAAACCAAGAACTGTCAGGGGAAAGCAGGTAGACAGAGGACATCACAGTACAGAGCATTACAAGCTACACGCTACAATGATCAGACAGGGAATGAACAGAAACACCAAACATAGTATATACACAGGGACTAACGAGCAGGGCGGGAGCAACACAGGTGACCGGTATCGGGGCTAACGAGGCAGCGAGCGAGCGAGAGACAGCAGGGGAGAAGAGAGAGACAGGAAGACAGAGTAATAACTGGGGGAACAGACATAACCTAGGTTAATGGACACTAAACACAGAACCAAAAAGCAGAGCTAAATCTAAGATAAATGACAGACAGGTACAAAGTGAGCTAAACAGAACCCGCGAATGAACAATGAAATAAATAAGGCTAAACAGAGAACACAAGATAAGGAACAAAACTCCAAAACAGAAAACATGGACCAACTGTTACAGACCATTGTAGGGAACAGAGACAGAACTAACCAGGAAACAGGACAACACTCAACAAGGAACAGAACGGAAATAAGGAAAATACCAAACACCACTAAACACTAGCTGACAGATAATAACTGGGTGAATAATAACTCAGACTAAATAACAGATACCAAACTCACAGTGAACTAAACTCAACAGAACAGAACTAAAAAGTGGATGCAAAACCCAAATCTTAGAATCAAGAACCAAAACCCAGAAAAAGAGAAACCAAATTCAAAACACAGTGTAAACTAGACACAAGACAACAGACAGGACTGAAACCCAAAACACAGACTAAATGACAGATACAGAAAAGACTAGAAATAACAAAACTGACTGAAACAGAGCAGAGCAGAGCAGAGCAGACACACCCACAGTGTGACACATGCAGTACAGCAAAACAATTGTTGGGTCTCTGTAAATAACATCACAGGGTATGGTCTAGACCTGTACTATATGAAAAGTGCAATGAGATAACTTTTGTTGTGAATTGGCAGTATATAAATATAATTAAATTGAATAAAAGAGCACTCCCAGGATTAGTAGACTACCTACCACAGCATTAAGCCAGACGTGATGTGAGCCTTTCTAACAAGCGCCTCCTACAGGCCGATTGTTATCACTGTAGTAGCTGTGCTATTTTATTTTATAGAAAGGAGGAGGATGTACTTCATGCCGTATTATAATTATCAGTTCCATTGTTCATTTTCAGTCTATACCAATACTACCTTTACTGTCTGTATTTCTGTGTGGATATTGTGTTGGTTGCTCCCCCCTACCACCCCTGCTTGCTCATGGTCTCTGTAAATAAAATCACAAAGAGTACGGTCTAGACCTGCTCTATTTGAAAAGCGTTATGAGATAACTGTTGCAAAATTATTTAATGGAATTGAATCAACAAGGCCCGGGAGCCCGACACTCATTCTGATGTCCCCCCAAACCTCTCCCCCTCCTCCCCCCTTTTACAGTTCATACTGTATATGTTTGCACATGCAAATCTGATGTACAGGTAAATAACTGCCATATTGCACATAGTTATATATATTATTCTTTTATATTTAGTATATCCTGTCAATCTTATATTTATATATATAATTTATATAGGTTTATATTTATTGTTAAGCACCAACTATTTTTGCACTGCCTTACAAGCTAAAAAAAAGTTACAGTATGTACAATATACAGTAGTACAATATAATTATGAGGGTATACATACACTGCCACTTACATAAACTAGCTCATAATAACACAAATAATAATGCTCTTTTGTTTGCTCTTTGCAGATATATAACAGATAACATACTCACATTTAAGAGCACGTAAAATATATGATAAAATCTACAAGAGAGATATAATAAGAGAAAGAAAGCAGTTAAGTATAAAATTAATTAAAAGCAAATTGTAAGTTACTAGACATCTAAGACTTCCAGCCTGCAAGGCCAGTTGCAAGTGAGGTGTGATGGATTTATAGACAAATGTATCTTTGAATTCGGTAGACTGGAGAATAGGAAGTTGAAGGTATATTGGTGTATCTATTAAACCTTCATCTCACCTGTCCTTCAGAGCGAGGGATGTCTCGGCAGCAGCGGCTTGTGTTGCGGGACCTGTCCAGTGAGGAGGGGGTGGAAATAGCCAGTGGGGTGATGGTAGAGAGGAATATGATCCTGGAGAAGGGATACCGAAGGGCCCTGGCCAAGGCCTTCCAGGCCCATCCTCATCAAATGGACTTCACCAAGGTAGACCAGGCAGTCAGCATCATCAATGCCTGGGTCTCAGAGCACACTGCAGGTACTTACAACACACAATTAACAGCACATCATCTGCAGAATTCTCCACAGAACTCCGCTGCAACCACCATCAACTTTGTTTTGCATTGCTGCATTCCTGCTTTTCTTGTTTCTATCTCATTTGAGACCTATTTGTTGTCTTTTCTTCTGTAGGTGCCATTCCTGAGTTCTTGGCACCTGGATCTCTGACTGATGAGACCCGCCTGATCCTCCTGAATGCCCTCCACTTTCAGAGTCACTGGAAGGTTCCCTTTGACCCCCTACTGACACAGGAGAGGATGTTCCACTGTGCCAATGGCAGCACAGTGCCGGTGCAAATGATGAGACTCACCAACCGCTTTAACTACGGTTGGTGAAATTGACCCAGTGCACTTATTAATCTAAGTCTTATACAGTGTTCCAAAGATGTGTGCTACTTTGAAAAATTAATCGGCCTCCTTCTCCTTTGTCAATAGCCGAGTTTATGACTGATGACGGGGTGGATTATGATGTCATTGAGGTCCAATACGAGGGTGACTCAATGAGCATGTTCCTGGTGTCACCCTTTGAGCCTGGTGTTCCACTGAGCATGCTTAGTGCAGATTTAAGCAGCCAGAGGATTCAGCAGTGGAGAGTGGAGATGAGGAATGTCAAGAGACAGCTGACCATGCCCAGGTGAGGTAGAAAGGGTCATATAGTATGTGGGTAGCTAACATTAAATTATTGTTAAAATGTTTCAATGTAGGTTATTATTTTTATTATTATTATTTATTAGATATGTTATTATTTTACGATTATTTGTGTCATTTTAATTTTTTTGTGCCTGTGTCAACAGTTTGCGACACCAGCTGTGTGCTCTGAGACTCATTATTTCTTATGGCTTGTGCCACACTGGTGTAGTACTAGCTGTACTTGGCCTGGCAGATGTAACACATTAACAGATTACAATTGGCTGGACATCGTAAAAGTGTATGGATGCTGTGTGTTTGTGCCGCAGACTAACAAATTTTGAGTTTTGTGCAGAGAAAGAGATCTACATGTAGTAAAATGTAAATGCCACACTTACATTTAATTATTTTACATGTTCATGTGGAGCGTAAGTTTGAACTGGTAAAATGACGTAGTCCAGCTATACAGTAAGTTTTGAAAACTCTCTGAATCCTACTATGGCAAAGACATGACCTACCCTGCTCTGTCTCTGATTGGCTAAGCCTGATAATGGTGTTTCTCACTTAGCCCTTTGCTAAGAAAACAACACGGGAGAGTTCAATCTCAAAACGTTTTGCACTGGTTTGCTATGTTCCCAGTTAGAACGACATGTTTCCTCAAAATGGTGCGCAATGTTATGCAGGGCAATGTTATGCAGGGCAATGTTATGTAGGTATGTTGCCATGTTAAAAAGGCAGAAAATTGCAGTGCACTTGGTACACAACATACTGAAGGCACCATGTTTCTGTTGACATAAATGTTTTGCTATGTTTTATCAGGGCTGAACTCAGCCCAGCTGTTCTGCTGATGTCGGGATCTCATCATCAGTCTAAGCCAATCAGAGGCACAGTAATGACACAGTTATGAGACATACACAAGACTCAATGCTAAATTGAACAGTGAATGCTGGAAAATAAATTATAATCATATTTAGAATTATGTTACTATCTGTAATGTTCCTATATTTTATTTGGGACATCGGTTCCACAATACTGACAGGCTTGCCATTTGCAAATATTCCCATCAGCCACAAAACAACCAACTCCAGACCCGCCACACAGCTAAGCCACAGCCAGCCAGCCACCCCAGCTTAGTTTAGGTTACAGTTAGCTAATTGGCTGCCCCTACCTTGCATCTCTTTTGGCTAGTAGAAAGCAGTTGTTAGTTGTATACAAGGGTTAAATTCAATCCTCCGACAGAAATACACTTATCAACATTGGAAAAGGAAGCACAGGGAATGGATTAAGTACAGAGATTACTGTCTGCAGGATGTTCTGACCACCCAACCAGAGCATGAGCGCTATTAATTGCAAGGATTTGACAGTTACACGTAGAAACTTTGTGCAACCAGGATGAAAACTGAGGATTTGGGTGTGTTGTTGTTGCAGGTTTACTCTGAACTCTGAGGTGAATCTGAAGACCACTCTGCTTAACATGGGTCTGGGAGACATGTTCAATCTGGCTACTGCTGATTTCTCACGCATCACCAGTAAGTTAACCTCTAGGAAGACCAGTTAGTTAGTTAGAAACTTTTTTTGTGGTGGACAATGTGCCTTCACCTCATAGCATGTAGGCTATACATAAAAACATAGAAACATAGTGGCGTTCTGTGTTCTTGTTTTGCACATTTTTGTAGCCCTTACTTGTCTGTGGGGTTTCCTTGGTTTTTCCTGGGTTTCCACACTACATAACCATGTTAAAAATGACAATAATTAGATTTTGCATTTTGTTGAACTATGTATCTAATCTGTGTGTGTTTCTGCCCTCCAGCTGATGAGAGGCTGTGTGTGTCAGAGGTTCTGCAGAGAGTAAGGATTGAGGTGAATGAGCAAGGAACCAAGGGAGCTGCAGCAACAGGTAGGCTCAAAACTGAATCTCTCTAGTGCACTCACTCACTCACTCCTACACATGCTTTTAATAGTTTTAATAATTTTGGCCATGATTTTTGTCAGCAATAGTAACATTCAGAAGTGCTGAGTCACATAATATCAAACAAAATGGTGGCGAGAACCACAAAGAATAAATAGTTGTAGTAAATGGAATTATCCTTTAAACAGGTACAGTCAAAGCTACAGTCAAAGCCAGCAACTCCTGATAAAATACATTTATTCTTACTACTTATACTATGAAAATTGAATAGTCAATGTTTACAGAAGAACCGCATACTAGTGACATACTAATACTGAGTCACAGTTGTGGTAAGTTTATCTCTCTCCATAATGGAAGTAATTTTTAATTAATTTGGTAGAACAATGAATGGTAACTGGTTGGTGCAAACTGGTCTAAGAATATACACCATAACATGAAACAATAAGGTAGGTAAGTAGGTTTATTGTCACAAAATAACAAGTATTAGAGTGAAATTGTGTTTTGTAACTCCCTTCTGCTACATAGCAGACAATATAAATTAATAAAGAATGGAGCAGTGCTGAGGATGAATTTAAGGATTGAGTTTAAGGATCTTAAATCAGTTATAATTGCCTTATTTGAGGCCCTTTCTTGTAACCTTTCTTGGCCCTGTGTCAAAAATCGTTTTAAGACTTTTATTATTTCTGATAATAGTATTCATATATGGCACATATTCTTAAATATATTTTGCTGTTTGATCAAATTACAACAAACTAACTTGAGACAAGTCAAACATGGGGCCAGATTGTATTCAGGAGTACAGTTTGTTATCTGGCATCTAGACAAAAACAATAAAGGGAGCCCACAGCTACATTTTGCACAGGGCCCCCACACACTTTAGAGAGACTGACCTGTTTTTAATTTCTTCCCTCTGTTAGCGGCTGTGATGTTTTCTCGTACGGCAGTGGAGGAGATTACTCTGGACCGACCCTTCCTCTTCCTCATCCAGCACAAACTCACAGGTTAACACTCTTATTTTGTTTTAATTTGAAATCCCACTTTACAGTGCCGTTCAGCTGATCATTGCAGGTAGTGTGTGGTGTGTCAAATGTTTCCCTTCCTGTGTTCAGGTGCTGTTCTCTTCATGGGTCAGTTCAACCAGCCTCAACAACAATAACCCACTCTGAGGACCTGCCTTCATTCCACTGTGTTTGACTACTGCTGCTTATACTTCACATGATGACCAAAAGTCGAAAGAAGTCATGTGTATGACTTCTTTTGACTCTACAGACAAATTCATTGAAGGTTTATGTAAAATGTGCTTAATACAAGAAAACTGAGGCAAAGTGACACACAGACATTGGAAACAGGATTGACAGATATTATTTTATTATCTCAGTTAGAAGCAGAGTTTATATGTTTACTATTAAATTATTTCTCTGAATGTTTGTAGTTGGTAAGAAAGAAAATGATGATGACTGTGTGAGAAAAATCATTTTTATCTATTTTTATAATGTTAATTGTAATGTATATTTTTTGTTAATGCCTTGTTGTTGGGAAGTTAAAGTTGTATCTTTCAGTATTAATATTTATTAAAATACTGTGTTTTTAGAAAGCTGTAGTCTCTGTAATTACTGTAATGTAAAAACACTGACCTCTTGTGTCCAAACAGTCAGACTTCCCTAATCTACAACATGCTGTATTGTAGATTTGACCATGCGTTACACACACATAATGAAGCCCTTATCAAATATAATATAAAAAGCTTTCAGTACAATTAAAATTTTTATTAGGAAAACAAAAAGGGGATCATCTGTATTTGTGTCACAAAATAACAGGATTAAACAAGTGGACACAAATTAGATAACTCCCTTCTGCTACTTAGCAGATAATATACATTAATCTAGAAGCAATTATGAAAATGGTAAACAGAAATAAACTATAGTCAATGAAGCAGTGCTGAGGATGAATTTCAGCTTAAAAGTCTGATAGCTTAGGGGGAAAAGCTGCTCTGCAGTCTGGTGGTGTGGCAGCAGAAATTTCTACATCTCTTCCCAGAAGGCAGCAGGGTGAACAGGCTGTGGCTGGGTGGGTACTGTCCTTTAGTATCCTTTGGGCTCTGCATAGGCACCTCACCTCACCGATATCACTGATGCTCGAGATGGATGTGGTGTATAACATATGTGCATTTGACCATAACAGTTTAGAATAGCACTGTAGCAGCTGGATAGAGGATTAATGACCTTTTAAGGGGAGAGTAGAGGTCAGTGGTTATGTGGAGACTCAGACCCTTATATGGTGTCTAACAGATGTTTACACTTATCCTATAGGACTGTGCACTTATATGGATTGGTGCCTTAGTTTGCAGACTCAGACCCTTCTATGGTACCTAACAGATACCTAAACATATCCTATATAAGCTGTGTTTGATGTACAGAGAGACAGAGTGGCCATCAGGCTGGGTCTCTCTCCAAGCTGCTGCAGAACTTGTAATTGATGCTGAACTCCTTGATGTAGTAAACTTTTACGATCAAGAACAGTGTCAAGCGGCTTTCTTCTCAACACATCATGGCAGCATTATTGTTCGGACACCACATGGGTAACAATGATCTTCTGAGCAGTTTGAATCCCCCCCTGCAGAGCCCTCCGGTCCTGGGCCGTGCACATCCCATGTTAGTGATGTTTCCAGTCAGGATGCTTTCTGTTGCTCCTCTGTAAAAGCTGACAAGAACTTGGCATGGGAATTTGACCTTCTTAAGCTTCCTCAAGAAATACAGTCATTTCTGAGCTTTCTTCACCAGCGTGGAGATGTGAGACGACCATGTCAGCTTCTCTGTGATGCTGATTCCCAGGAACCTGAAACTGTTCACCTGCTCCACCTCAGCTCCACTGATGTAGACAGGAGTGTGTGTCTTTATCTCCTTCTTCCTAAAATCAACGATCAGCTCGTTTTGCTGACGTTGAGCAGAAGGTTGTTCTATGTAATGTAAAAATGTGTTTCACTTATTGTTACTCCCCTTGTTGTTTCAGCTCCACTGTGCAGAATGATGTATTTGCAGACTTCTACTGGCTAAACGTATTGCCCTACATCTCAATAATTTTGTTTAACTTACATCTAAAAACATTTCTGTAAATCATGTTCAGTCATCATTGACGACCTGTCCAGGGCGTACCCCGCCTTTCGCCCGATGTCAGCTGGGATTGGTTCATCTTAACTCCACTACATATTTTTCCCTGATCAAAGCCAAAGTTGGGAACATGACATGACTGAGGGGGCCGTATAGAGGAAATAGGATTCAGCTTTTAGCTCGGGATTTATCACGAGGACAGACGCTTTACTCCAATTCCACTGTCCTTTTGTTACCTGACAGGCGAAACTCAGGGCAAGAAATAAAAGATCTCAGTGCGCATGCTCACCAGAGGCGGAACTCAGTGTAGCAGGAATGGGTCCAGTTCTGATGCAGCTGTACAGGATCTGACACAGGCATGGGCTGTCAGCATTAGCTGCGGTGTAATCGTTTACGTTGGACCGGGCAGTACAGACGTAACCTAGAAGTCGTTAGTAACGTCGCCGTAGTTTAGAAAATCCGACAAAATGGTAAGTTACTGCTTCTGTTTGACTTAAAAAGGCAGTAGCTAGGCGCTAAGCTAATGCCAACGTCAAGCTAACAAGGTGTATGGTTTCAGGAAGTGTCCACCTGCGCTACCTGGCTTCTGTCAGCATGGCCTGCAAGCTAAAAGGCCGGTTGACAGCATAAGGTGTGAAATAGTCCTGTCTATCTGACACATTGTAGGGCTTTCAGATAGCATATAGCATATGGCCCGTGTAACTGTTCATGTTCGCTGTGTCTTCATGTCATTCAGTAATGTTCAAACTGAGCATGACAAGATTTTTGTAATGTTAATTGTTTCCTCGTCGCAGGTAAAGAGTTTAGCCCATGGTTTTAGTCAGTGTCCTCAATAGATGACCGTTATGGAGCTGCCTGTTTCTAACTGCCTGCGAACCTATAGCTTTAATATGCAGCAATTAATAAATTATTTGATTAGAATGCACAGTAACTGTCAATCTGAGTAAAAAGAATGTATCCTATTTCATCTCGAATATGTAGCCAGTGTATGTAAAAGGTCTTTAATTTCACCAGCTATAATGTAAACAATTTTCTAAATTGGTTAAACAACACAGGTAACTTAATATTGAGATATACAATACATATGTGCATGTGTCACTGTTTAAACAGACCGTCTTTAAACGTCTGAATCTGGACTGCCAGAATTCATAGTGTAGAGCTCTCAACGCCATCAATCATCAGTCTGATTTTAAACACTATGTCATTATTGCCATAAAATGGTCAACGGTGCAGCTGTTATAAATAACTATTTACAGTAAATAAAACTGATTTAATATCTTTAAAACTGTAAACTAAATCAGTAACTTTCTAAACAGTTTAAAGTAACAATATACAAAGAAGTTGACCTTCCCTGACTGGTTTAAACCCTGGGAGGAAGTTAACAACAGGAAACTGAATTTGTTTATTAGACATGAAGAGATACATTTGTTAAGGCTAAAAATAAATAAGAAAATGAACCTTAAATATAATTCAGTATGTGTCGCAGGACTGTAATAAAGAGGGCTGGCTGGCCTACCTGCCTGCGCTCACTCTGCCTGTGCACTCGTTGCACATGAAAAAGTGTTTTGGGGGAGTGGCAATGGAGGAAGGCCTGAAGGGAGGGGGTGGGATATTTTTCAATGGCTGGGGTGATTCATCGACATTATGAATTATGAAAATACGTCAATTTGTCAGCGTATCTCAATGAAGTGCTGCACCTGGTGTAAGCAGGGATTCCCCTGGAGAACAAGCTGCAGCTAAATTTCCGTCTTCGACCATCTAAAGTTTGGGAGACAGAGACCCAACAATGTGGTGCTTTGTGAGCTCTGTGAAAATGTAATGGCTTTACTGCAGCACGTGAACACAAAAATCATCCTGGAGCACTTCGTCAAGACGGCAGCAGGACAGCACCGCATCCTGTTTCCTGTTTGTCCCCATACAATCAGAATCAGAAGGAGCTTTATTTCCAAGTAGTGTTTTACACATACGAGGATTTTGCTGTGGTGATAAGGTGCTACACGTAGACAAACATACAGTCGACGTAAATAAATGTGGAAATATATATGGAATGGAGATATACAAGCCTGATATATCAGGATGATCAACAACAGGAGCGTGTTTCTGTTAGCAGTAGCAGTTACCATTGGTTTTCTGTCATGGTAACCTAATACTACACTATGTGTATTCTAATGTGTGGCTGTTTTATATTTCCTGTTTACTTTGACAAGTATGAGTGAGAAAACGGAAGTTCTTCAGTAAAAATACTGATGCTGTCACATAAATCCTTTTGAATGTCTATGTTTCATATAAGCACAGCTACAATTAACTTGGCAATTAGCCAAATGTTACAAACAAGCGAAATTGAAAGCTGTCTGTCTGTGGTGTAACTGCTCAGCTTAGTTTGACACGTAGCTTAATATTTGGCACAACTCAGTAAAGTGAGCTGCTATCTGAGACAAACCAGCTGCTCCTCTCTACCAGGTAATGTTACCTGCAGGCAGTGAATAACAGGAACTGATATTGAGTTTATATAGTGACTTTGGTGTTGGCAAACTTTAATGTTGCTGCACATCCAGTAATGTTTGTATATAAGAAAGCGCCGTCTGATTTTAAAATATTTCCAGCCGGCTCGCTGATGCTTAGCCCGTGTTCTTGAAGAGACACTAATTTTTAAAGATAAAACTGCTTCATGCGATGTTTTTAGTGTTTTAATGACCGGGTCCGTATGTTTTGGATAGGACACGACCTCTGTGTTAATTCGGCTCCTCGTAGAAACTTAACCAGAGCTAACGTTGCAGCAGCTCAGCTGTAAACACACACTGCAGACTTACGTTGTAGATTTCTTTAAATTTGTGGATCATGAGGACTTTGTTTGCAGATTTTAAATCTATTTACAGATGGTGTTTTACAGAGCTTGAGGAGTTGGCAGATTTTAAATCTGTTTGTAGATCTTGTTTTGTGTCTATAAATTGTAATATGCATTTTTGACTAATTTTCAATGATTATGGCATTGTTTTATCACCACAGCGAAACAATAGTGTAAAAATTCTAAAAACAAAGATGACACAATCTTCAAACAGAATAGGATCTTCACCTGAAACCTATAACTTGCATTCATTCAAATTAGGGATGCAGCTAACGATGATTTTAGTATTCGAAGCTTCTATAGATCATTCAGCGATTCATCAGTGCGTCGTTTAAGAAGTACTTTTGCTTGGCGGCGGCGCCGTATTATTATAAAAATACCAATTATAAAGACAAAGAATCTGGGTGAAAGGATGGATTAGCACACGCAGGTAGCAGGGATTGTCTGAGCTACAGAGAGAGCTGCAGGTGAGTAAAAAGGTGCAGCTCCCTGACACCCAGTTAACTCATGACTGTAAGGCTACAACTCACGGCCCAAAAACGTAGAACAACAAACGCACATGTGCACATATTCAGCTGAGGACTGCGGCTTACTTTGGCTAGCCTTCAACTCAACAATAAATCATGATTTCAGTTAAATGCTAAAGTTACTGTTACCTTGTCTGTGGTCTGCTGACCAGGTACCGCCGTGCTGTTGCCAAGGCGACATATGTTTCGTTTTACGGTGGACGGACTGTGGCATTACAGAGTGGTTGTTTTCCTTTTGCTTGTTATAATCCTATACTTTAGACACTTTCTTCTTCGTCCCTTGCTATTTTCTCTCGCTTCCTCGACTTTGCAAACAGCACCATCATAATCCCGTCGTGTTCACAGCGTAAGCGCGATGTGCGACAGTTGTAAATGTCCGTGCGAAACTCTATGCTGTATAGTTATATGGATTAAACGAAGCATCGATGCAAAGAATTTGTGTCGATGCATTTTATTATCGATTTAATCGATTAATCGTTTCAGCCCTAATTGAAATTCTAGTTTTCAAGTACAAATTACGGATTTCTATTTGTGGATCATGTTTTACAATTGCCGATCAATCCATCTGTAGATTGTGTTTTGTGTAAAGTTGTAATATCTATTTGTGACTTAAAGTCTGTCCATTTTCAATGATTTTGGCTTCGTCTTACCTCCATATGCCCAGGTCGACCAAAACTCACCATTTGTGCAATGTGTAATGGTATAAGACTGCACAGCAAAAATTTGAAGTCAATCCGACTTATTCTGTAGGAGGAGTTTATTGAAGTGGTATTATGCTCATTTTCAGGTTCAAAATCTGTTCACTTGAACAGTCTGTGAAGTTACATTGCCGTGTTTATTTTAAATATAATTCACAACCAATAAAGCATACTTACAGGTTATGATTGTGAATTTCCAGGCCCAAACAGAGTCGCAGTTGCATAGTCTTTTAGGACTAAACGTTGAACTGTTGCCGGTGTTCTGACGATCTATGCTGCCTTGCCGAAAAATGCTACCATAGCGCAAATCGATAGACTCGACTCTACCTGCTCCGTTTTCCATTGCAGACATTACCCAGAGATAGTACGTGGCTTGTCGTCATAGCGACGCCACACACAACAGCCGCAACGTAATGTTCAATGCGACACACACACCAGCGATCCACACAGCTTTCTCTTCTTTTTACAGCTGTGTTTTCCTCTGCCGTTGTTGCTGCAGCGGTATGTGTGACGGCGGGAGCAGAGGGCTCTGTGAGCGGGCGGCTGGCCGGCCTCGCCAGCTCCTCCCACGGGTTGGCATCCCCTGCAGCCACTTCTAGAGCTCCTCTGTTTAGCATATATATATATATATATATATATATTTTATATGAGGTCCAGTCCACTGTTGACGAGTAAAATATATAGAGCTATCAGCAATTTTAAGGAAACACTGATATCCACGTAAACATTGATTGCATTTAGAAAGACTAAGATACAAAATGAAAAACAGCACAGCAAGTCAGCGGGAACTGAACTGCACACAGTTAAGTGAAGTTGAAAGCAATTATCGCTGCTGCCGGAAGTGGGATTCGAAACCTGGGTCTGAATGGAAAGAGCTTGCATTTGCTTTAAAAAAAAGCTTTTCAGCTATCATTTTGGTGTTTTAAGGTAGGAGACATCTTTAGTTTGTTATCATTAAGTTCAAACACCATCCAGGTGTTTAAAGTTTAAAGCAATTATCGCTGCTGCCGGTTGCGGGATTCAAACCCACAACTGGAAATAAGAGGTGTTGCTCCAGAGACTGATTCCTAAACAATTATGCCACCAGTGAGTCTCCTTGTAATGATACAATTTGGTGCTTTGTTGATACAAAAAGTGTATATGTTTAAAAAAAAAAAGGTTTTCAGCTCTCATTTTGGTATTTTTAGTTAAAGCTTGAGTAGGTGAGCATAAAAATATACGTTGTGTCGACACTACAAACAGGGAGGAAGATATAGCAAGTTAAAGAATTGGTTACAGGGTGAGAACTCGGTGCAGTTAGGGAGTGAATGAGACACGACTGAGAGTTTCCTATCAATTTATGTCTACAGCTAAAAAAACTAAACCTCCAGTGAGCAAGATTTTGCCATTTTTGAGGGAGAAGAAGGCATGTGGCTACATTTTGGTGCCTTTTTTGTGCTTATGGAGATAAATATACGTGACTGGCAGCAGTTTACAAAAACAATCTCCACTCTAAGTGATCACATGACACATTGATAAAGTCTGCTAAAAGCTGTAAAACCCTTCACTTTGGAAGGACGGCTCCAAAACGAAATGTTTTTTTAGCAAACACCAAATACAACTTTGAAAGATCAACATCTTTTCTGCAACTTACAGGTTGGAAGAAAGTTGAGCCTCTGCTCCCATTGAAACCCATTCATTTTTTTTCACAGAAAATATTTATAAAAAATCAACCATTACACATATCAGCAATGAAAGTAATAGCACGCATCGCTATTAACGTGAGCCTAAACAAAATTGAAGGCTCAGTCGCTACACTTGGAGAACATGTGTCAGAGCTTGAGCTGAGAGTGAGCTCAAACGAGGACCCAACGTGTCAAAACACTCGAAAAACCTGAAAGAACGTGCCGAAGCTGTCGAGAGCTGAAGCCGAGCTTCTAACCTTCGTTTTATTTCTCTCGGCTTCATGTATCACCTCATACCATAGCATCATTCCAAAATGTCTTGGTATGCTGAAGCATCAACAGTTCATTTCACAGGAATAAGGGGCCAAGCCCAACCCCTGAAAAACAACCCCCCACCATAATCCCCCCTCCACCAAACTTTACACTTGGCACAGTGTAGTCAGACAAGTACCGTTCTCCGCAACCGCCAAACCAGACTCGTCCATCGGATTGCCAGACAGAGAAGTGTGATTCCTCACTCCAGAGAACTCGTCTCCACTGCTCTAGTATCCAGTGGCAGCGTGCTTTACACCTCTGCATCAGACGCTTTGCATTGCACTTGGTGATGTAAGGCTTGGATGCAGCTGCTCGCCAATGGCAACCCATTGTAGGAAGCTCTCTACGCACTGTTCTTGAGCTAATCCGAAGGCCACACAACGTTTGGAAGTCTGTAGCTATTGACTCTGCAGATAGTTGGCAACTTCTGCGCACTGTGCTCCTCAGTTTCTGTCGTTCCCAATCGCTTCCACTTTGTTATAATACCACTAACAGTTGACCATGGAATATTTAGTAGTGATTAAATTTTCACAAATGGTCTTATTGCACAGGTGGCAACCTACGCTTGTACCATGCTTGAACTAAGATCCCCAATAAGCGTAGGCTATGTGTATTTTACCTTACAAATAATCTCCCCTGATAACTACATTCAATGTAGCATATTCACATCTAGTTTATCCTGTACCAAAACACTCTATCTCTAAAGCTATGAGAAACCATTTCTCAACCACCAGCTGGTTCTCAATCATGCCGTCGATGATAACGTTACAGTGACCTGCTGTTGAATGCATCTAATACTACATGACTGTCTACAACTTTGAGATTTCATTTAAATAACATTGTAACTATAACCAGAGCCGTTACGGCTCTGACAGGAAGCTATTTTAGATTCTTGTTCAGCTCACGTTTATTTACATGTCAGCTCTGGTTTAATCATTTCAGACACACCAACTATAACTGCAGACAGGCGGCCAGAAACTATAGTTTAACGGCTCATTAACGTTAGCCCTCCTCCACTGATAAACACGGCTATATAGCTTTGTGGCTGATTTTAGCAATGAGCAGCGTAAGCTGCTGTACCTGATTTGAGAGAAAATCATGTCCGTTTCAGCGCACACACCCTTTCCACCTAATAAACAGTATGGCAATATCTTTATATTGTATCTAGACCAGATCGCTGAACCACATCAGTGGCTTGATGTGTCATGTGATAATGAAAAAGACATTCCTTAGCAGTTAAGGAGGTCATTGTTTGAAATTCCTTTATTGGACCAATAATGCTGATCACATATTCTCAGTGATGGGCAGAAACAGCAACACTACTTGTTACTTGTTTTGAATAGTTTCCATCCCTCTCTGTGTGTAGATGCGTTTCATGCTGCTTTTCAGCCGGCAAGGGAAGCTGCGTCTGCAGAAGTGGTACACAGCCACAGCTGAGCGCGACAAGAAGAAGATGGTCAGGGAGTTGATGCAGATAGTGCTCGCCCGCAAACCAAAGATGTGCAGCTTCCTAGAATGGAGGGACCTCAAGATTGTCTATAAAAGGTAAACATGCTAGCCTACATCATAAACTGTCATAATGTTGTACTTGTTTCTTCTGGACAGCCTGATGTGTCTGCCATAAGTGTCTATTAAGTGATTCTTCTCTTTTTGCACCAGTTTCACCTTCTTTATCTCATCATTGGCTGAGTGTATATATCACAGACACAGGCTTACAGAGAGCACATTAGCCAAACAGCCAAGTGTTTCATTTAAATTTATGAAATTAATGTTAATAATTTGTCATTATCACAAACTAGTGACACACTTATACAAATATTAGTGCCACTAGTGTTTATTTAACATGACAGGCTGATTGTCAGTTTCAGTGTAGAGCTCAAGGCTCTGCGCCCGAGTCATTAACTCATTGTTACTGTGGTGCAGTTATAGACAATAGTTCAAACAGTAAAAAATATCCATCAAATAGCCTACACAAAACGTATTGATCATGGAATGACTGTATTCATCATTAAACCAATAGAAAGGAAACGTAAAAGTTCCTGGCTTTGGCTACAGTTAATTATTTTTTTTAGGAATAATTAATTAATCAACTGCCAATTGTTTTTGCGATTTATTGTTTTGTTTGCTGTTCAAAAACCAGAGATGTTTAATATCATATGACAAAAAAAAGTAGCAGGCAGAAGATTTTAGACCAAGAAGTTTAGTTACTTGGTTTCCCGCCATCAGTTCGTCCTGAAATCAGCTGTTCTGATCAGTGTGTGTGTGTGTGTGTATATATATGTGTGTGTGTGTGTATATATATGTGTGTGTGTGTGTGTGTATACAATTTTAATCATATGTACATTCTAACAGTGAAAGACAGAATCCCAAAGAAAATTCCAGAAAATCACATCATATGAATTTATAAAAATTGATAACCATCTGATGAGGAAAAACAAGTACATGACCCCCTACCAAACAGCAAGTATTCTGGCTCCTACAAGCCAGTTAGTCTTTCTTTAAGACACAGCCCCAATCCCAACCAATTATCTACATCAAATCGTTACCTGTATAAAAGACACCTGTCAACACCCAAACAACCAGCATCCAACATCACCACCATGGGCAAGACCAAAGAGCTTTCTACGGACATCAGGGACAAGATTGTTGATCTGCACAAGGCTGGGATGGGCAACAAGAGAATCGGAAAGCAACTTGGAGAGAAAAGATCAACTGTCGGTGCAGTTATCAGGAAATGGAAGAAGCACCACACCACCGCCAACCTCCCTCGGTCTGGGCCTCCACACAAGATCTCGCCTCGTGGGGTGTCCCTGATCATGCGAACGGTGAGGAATCATCCCAAAACCACAAGGGGGGAACTGATGAATCAACTGAAGGCAGCTGGGACCACAGTTACAAAAGAAACGGTTGGTAACACACTACGCCGTCATGGATTGAAATCCTGCAGCGCACGCAAGGTCCCCCTGCTCAAGAAGAAACATGTACAGGCCCGCATGAAGTTCGCCATTCACCACCTGGACGACTCAGAAGAGGCCTGGAAGAAGGTGATGTGGTCAG
>NC_060161.1:6309588-6350000 GCF_021292245.1 Micropterus dolomieu
TCCTGTCAGTCAGGAAGTCTGTGATCCACTGACAGGTGGAGGCTGGCACAGTGAGCTGGGTGAGTTTGGTGCTGAGGATGTCCGGGATGATGGTGTTGAACGCCGAGCTGAAGTCCACGAACAGGATCCTTGCATATGTCCCTGGAGAGTCGAGGTGTTGCAGGATGTGATGCAGTCCCAAGTTGACAGCATCATCCACTGACCTGTTGGCCCTGTAGGCAAACTGCAGGGGGTCCAGCAGGGGGCCTGTAATGTCCTTCAGGTGGGCCAACACCAGTCTTTCAAAGGACTTCATGACTACAGATGTCAGGGCGACGGGCCTGTAGTCATTCAGTCCAGAGATGGAGGGTTTTTTGGGGACCGGGATGACTGTGGAGCGTTTGAAGCAGGAGGGAACTTCACACAGCTCCAGTGATCTGTTGAAGATCTGTGAGAAGATGGGGGCCAGCTGGTCAGTGCAGATTTTCAGTCAGGATGCTGACACACAGTGGGGGCCAAGAGCCTTCCTGATCTTCTGCCTCTGGAAGAGCTGGCGCACATCCCCTTCACAAATTGTGAGTGCAGGTGAGGGTTCGGAGAGGGGGGTTGAGAGCGTGGCAGTTGGGGAAGGTGACTGTTTGAAGATGGTGTTGGAGTGGGGGAGAGGTGTGACTCTGGGCTTTTCAAACCTACAATAGAAACCATTCAGCTTGTCAGCCAGTTGTTGAGTACCAGCAGTGTTGGGGGATGGTCTCCTGTAGTTAGTAAGTGTCCGTAGGCCTGCACGCTATCCCGGCGTCTCCGGAGGATCCCATACAGAGCTGCCGCTCCTCCACTTGAAAGTCCGATGCTTAAGAGCTCTTCTCTGGTAAAAGTTACCAGAGAGGGATCGCAGAAAACAGAGTTAGTAAACAAAAACACAAAAAGCACTATGGATCGTAATCTAGAGGCTGCCATCCTCTGCGGCGCCTTGACTTTTTGACCTTTTGACTATATGGGGTCACTCGATGTCTGATTTTACATATTACAGATTATACCTATTATATAAATATAAACATATAATTCTGTAAATAAAAATGTAAAAAGAACTGGGATTTGCATGCAGTTCTCGGCAGGCATGCACGTCAAGCACAGCGATATACCTCAGTTTAGCTGGAAATGTACAGAGACTGCAGTTCTGCAGTTTGTCAAGATTAAAGCAGTGCTAAAGTGTGTAACATAACACACCGTGTTGTTGGTTAAGGATAGGGAAAGGGGCAAGGGAATGCAGAACGCCGATGAGATGCCCCATGGGGATAGAAGACCAAACGTGTGTGTGTGAGAGAGAGAGAGAGAGATAAAATCTGCTCCTTTTCTCTTTACTTCTCTTTTCCACACACTCACCAACGCATTCTCATCTCAATGCGTCATAACTGACGCTTTCCGACAGCGTGACAAAGCGTAAGTATTTTATGCTAAACGTACCCTTCAGTGTCCGTATGAAACACTACCGTCAGCAGCCGGTATGCACAGATGTAGGGTTAGCCAGTCGACATGCATAGTCAGTGACTTAGGTTTAGGTACTAACGGGGGGGACTGTTTACACCTTTAACCTTTTGTTAGCCAAAGCGGGAAACATATTTCAGTCAATCCTGTGGTTCCACTGACGTAAGGGTCTGTTATTCTTCAGCTGCGCATGCGTGGTAGTAGTGACGCATGCACAGTAACAGGTTGGGAAAAACGCTTTTTAAACCTTATTTTGGGGCAAAGTCGTTAAACTTTTTCAGTGATTTTTATTAGATTTTACCGGTGATTCGATCCAGGGTAGATATTAATGAGGTCCAGATTTCCAGGGTGTCCGGGGCAGTTGTGGCTCAGGAGACAGAGCGGGTTGCCTGTTAATCGGAAGGTCAGCAGTTCAATACCTGTCTCCTCCAGGCTACATGTCAAAGTATCCTTGGGCAATATACTGACCCCGAATTGCCCCTGGTGGTTGTTCCACCAGTGTATGAATGTGTGTGAATGGTGAATGTGATGTAGTGTAAAAGCGCTTTGAGTGGTCGAAAAGAGTACAAAGGTGGTATACACAGCATTTACAGATTTTTTTTTTTTTGATAGTGTATTTATGGAAATTCCTACCAAAATTAAACCAAACACAACCAATGTTATACACTACATCCACACAAACTAATGATATATAAAGAAATACGTTGGCAAATAATGTTTATCAGTCAGTGGGCTCAAAACTCACTTAGAAATGAAGCACACGCCTGTTTTCTCCGTTGCTTGCATCAGCCACTGTTCTGCTTTTAATGTGAGGTCTCCGGGTCGGATTCAGCCCTGTGCGCGCTCCCGAGCCTCTCTCCGACTACAGCGACAACACGGCAGCTAACGACATGCAGTCCACTAACAGCATAAAACAACCAGCTCACAGTAAAACACAGGCTCCACGTAAGGATCCAAAACAACAATAAAGGTTTATGTGCTGAAGCCCATCAGACCAAACAGGTTCAGATGATGTCGAGTAAGAACAAAGTGAGCATTAGTAAAGCTGGAGAAACACAGAGAAAGTCACGTTAGCTCGCAGGCTAACGGCAAGTAGTTGCTGTTGTTATCCGGTGCAAAGTTATATAACGTTCACCAACTAACGCCACCCATGTTACTATCATGTGTACCACTGTTGATTTAGCCTGCAAGAAAGGATGTAACGGCAAAAAACAAACGTGGAGCGATTTGTTTACTATCGTTAGCCTATAGTGATGCAGCCAGGAGCAGCCAGCTAACACTACAGTAGCTTGGACCTGCCGCTGTTTTCTTCATAGCATTCAGTTTATGTTTATTGTGGTTTTACCAATACTCAGATACACAGCTTCTCCACCTCTCAGTCGCTGTAACTAACGTGACCCACACAACATAAAACAGTGCAACAAAACGGTCACAACAACACAGAGGAAGAGCCATGCACTGTCACTAGTTACAGTAAAGTTACTGACTGCGGTCTAACTGTTATAAAGTGTGACACAATCTCATAATATCCACGATCATGTAATGAGCATGGATTAGTTCAACCTGCAGTTGATAAATCTATTACTGTAACGTTGCAGTGGGAGTTCACCTGAGTTTCCAGCTCTGTCTGTTCTCCCTGTCTGTCTATAGCCGCTGTCACTCTGCCTTTTTCAGGAGTATTGAGCTGAAATGCGGCTCGCTGCGCTGAATGAAAGGTACGGCGCTGGTGTTGATCTGCCTCTGAGACGGGAACGTTGAAGTAACAGAGCCTGAACCTATGACCTGAATATGTCTGGAGAAAAGCCACAGCCTGCATGCTGGTGTTCCTGTGTTTATTCTTGTATTTCTGTATGTTAGCGCGTACGAGCACACACCTGGTTGCAATCTTAGAACCGCACCACTAGTGGCCGCTGGAAGCTACATAATGCCCCTGTGTGTGTGTGTGTGTGTGTGTGTGTGTGTCCGTGCGCAGTGAAGGCTTAAACCGCGCAGTGGACACGCTGACAACAGGCTGTTCATCATGATTTCTCTCCCCACTGCTTGACTCACTAAAATTGCATAAAAGAGATACACAAGCTATGATCAGGTAGTGCAAACAGGTAAACCTTGGTATGCTAATCTTCACAACATGCATTAGGCTAAATATGTCTCAAATGTTTAGCCCACTTCTACCGGTCCTTTTAACTTTCCAGGTGATTTCTTTATTGGGTTGTATTGCTGTATGCTGTACTTTCATGATTAGAGAGGCTGCTGTCAGTCATTTAAACATTTCCATGTTATGTCACAGAAAATACCTTGGGAGATTTAAGCAGCAAGACTAAAAACTGTTCTTATAAACTTCACAGGACAAAGGAAACTCTGCTAATTAACATTAGATTCTGACCAATCTTGGCGGCGTGTCGGGAAATTTAAATATGAAGTTATGTTACTGTGCCTCGTGCGTAAATGCACACAGTGTCTCTCTTAATGGGGAGAAGCTACACCCTGTTTGTTGAAATGATGGTTGCGACGGTATAATCCGCTGCGTCCGCTTGGTCCTAAAGCCTTCATTTAAGTTGATTGTGTTATCAGTGGTTTTTATTCAAATTATTTTATTGATAGGCTATAGCCTACATAGAGTCATGGAGGTCCAGACCACGGTGACCTCATAGCTGGTTACAGCCCTGCTAAAGCCTTGTACTTTTTGTACAAGGCTGAAAGTAAGCCTGCTAACCTCTTTAAGTTATGTTTTTATATTTTTTATCTGAAGTCCGTTTCACAGCATTGAAGTTGCAGCTGAAAGGAGAAGGCTATAATTGTCATACACCCCATGAGAATACATCTAAGTAAGACATTTATTTAATGCAAAATGAATGATGCACATGCAGAATACACAAATATAATGAGATTCACATGTGCATATACACAGTCGGCCCACGAGTGTTGTGACAGTAAAACATTAACTGATGTTTCCTTTCAGCCGGCATCTATTGGCAATAAAAGTAAATGTAGCTTAACATTTAACTTTGGTATCTTATTGACATGGATTCATACATACTTCATATGTCTACATGCATGTTTTTACTTTGTTAAAAATGTGTGTGTGTGTGTTTTAGTCACCTCTGAGTTGATTATGCCAGATGTTATTATATTTTTATGGTGTTTTTTATGTATTCATGCAGGTATGCCAGCTTGTATTTCTGTTGTGCAATTGAAGAGCAGGACAATGAGTTGATCACATTGGAAGTCATCCACCGCTTTGTAGAGCTGTTGGATAAGTACTTTGGCAGTGTAAGTCAGAAATCTCTGAATCTCTCGAGTTGTTCCTGAGCTGTTTGCTCTCTCTCTGTGCTTTGTCACAATGCTAAACTAAGGTTACAGACTTAAGTGAGAATTTTTACTCCCCAAGAACATGTGAAGACATTGCGGGCTGCGTTGCTGATTTGTGTTTGTTTTGGGCAGGTATGTGAGCTGGACATCATCTTTAATTTTGAGAAGGCCTACTTCATTCTAGATGAGTTCCTGATGGGAGGAGAGATCCAGGACACGTCTAAGAAGAGTGTCCTCAAAGCCATTGAACAAGCTGACCTACTGCAAGAGGTAACCTGGGGTCTCATTTATAAAACTGTACGTAGAAAAGACATACGTACAAAATACAGGAAGTGCGTACACACAAAAATATACAGATTTATAAAACGGTGAGCATGCACGTCCTACACCAATTTCTCTCTTTAAATCACAATCAACTTGAAATGTGGCATATGTGAGCGAGCTCCTTGTCCGACCCTTTAAACACCCATCAAAAATATGTTAGGTTCTGCAGTCGGCGCCATTGATCAGACACTGATAAATTTCTGGGGTTGGTCCCCGGGTGCTGCACAGCGGCTGCCCACAGCTCCCTTGAGGGGATCGGTTAAATGCAGAGAATGAATATCGCAATGCATGTATGTGACAATAAAGTATCATCTTCTTCTAGTTGCCTATAAATGGTAGTGAAATGCCCCTCATTAATATTAATACGTACTGACTGCATGAACAAAAGGATGGTAAATTCTGACAAAAGCTACAGAAATTTAACCCAGTGTGACACTGACGTTCCTTAGTGAAGCTGAAGCATGTTGTTTGGTGGGTAAAACGCACACTTACATATAACGCTTGTGCATCCCTAATGAGTTGTGATGGAGGTGGAGAGGGATACACAAGACGGGATGACCCATGTACTTATTTGGATTCCCCCGTATTTGCTCGACTGACGCTTTGAAAACGCATCAATTTAAATGTAATTGGTCCTAATGTTCACCCTATTTATGAGAATAAATTGCACTGAATGCAAGTTTTACTTAATATGATTCCCGATTAAACTGTGCAACGCATTTGAGGCGTTCTTATGGAGATATCTCCGTTTGTGTTTATTATCCTAAATCATGGTTACTTTTCTTTACGCTGAAAATGATCTTAAATTATATTTTTATTGCACACTTAAAGGGGTTATATGTAAGTGTTTGATTTTAATAAATCAAATTTTCATTGCCTTATTGTCAGTGGGCTCAAAACTCACTTAGAAATGAAGCACACGCCTGTTTTCTCCGTTGCTTGCATCAGCCACTGTTCTGCTTTTAATGTGAGGTCTCCGGGTCGGATTCAGCCCTGTGCGCGCTCCCGAGCCTCTCTCCGACTACAGCGACAACACGGCAGCTAACGACATGCAGTCCACTAACAGCATAAAACAACCAGCTCACAGTAAAACACAGGCTCCACGTAAGGATCCAAAACAACAATAAAGGTTTATGTGCTGAAGCCCATCAGACCAAACAGGTTCAGATGATGTCGAGTAAGAACAAAGTGAGCATTAGTAAAGCTGGAGAAACACAGAGAAAGTCACGTTAGCTCGCAGGCTAACGCCGAATAGTTGCTGTTATCCGGTGCAAAGTTATATAACGTTAGCTTTCCACATTATGTGTACCACTGTTGATTTAGCCTGCAAGAAAGGATGTAACGGCAAAAAACAAACGTGGAGCGATTTGTTTACTATCGTTAGCCTATAGTGATGCAGCCAGGAGCAGCCAGCTAACACTACAGTAGCTTGGACCTGCCGCTGTTTTCTTCATAGCATTCAGTTTATGTTTATTGTGGTTTTACCAATACTCAGATACACAGCTTCTCCACCTCTCAGTCGCTGTAACTAACGTGACCCACACAACATAAAACAGTGCAACAAAACGGTCACAACAACACAGAGGAAGAGCCATGCACTGTCACTAGTTACAGTAAAGTTACTGACTGCGGTCTAACTGTTATAAAGTGTGACAAAGTCTCGTTATAATATCCATTCCAGCTCACTAACGGTTTCATTATCATTGATCTGCCTCTGAGACGGGAACGTTGAAGTAACAGAGCCTGAACATGTCTGGAGAAAAGCCACAGCCTGCATGCTGGTGTTCCTGTGTTTATTGCAGGATTTCTGTATGACAGTGGTTGTGTTTTGGATTATGCTCGCTCATGACTTCATGCGAGCACGCATACGACCACACGACTGGTAGCAATCTTAGAACCACACCGCTAGTGGCCGCAGGAAACTATGTAATGCACCTTTAAGGAAAATCAACCAAACTTGTGTTTATTTATTCAGAAAGGCTTTAAGCCTATAATACTCAGAGGTAATATTTCGATTTATTCTACACAATAGTAGGCCTATTCATTCAAACCATTTCATCCTCCTGCCATGTAAGTTGCCGTTTCTTCAGTTTATGTGCGTACACATGCCTCAGAGTTTGCATGGATGCGTATTTTCCCGTCAAGTTTGTTTTTTATAGATCACAACCTTTGCTTGGGTAGTGGCGTACGCATGTTTCCAGTCTTGTTTTGAATGTACGCACCGTTTATAAATGAGGCCCCCGGGGCTTTAGGGTTTCACCCACCACCTCCACCAAGGTGGCTTGTGGTATGAGCTTCTGTCCTGTTTTGTCAGTTAGCAGGTTATCACAAAAACAAAATAGATTTCCATTAACAAGTGTTTAGTATTATTGCAAATGTGAACTACTGTTTAAGTAATTTGAGTATTGCAAGTTGTTACAACAAGGAGCAGACATTTCTTATAATTTTCAACAGTGAAAACATATTTTATGAACTTCTTAATGACTGTAAACACAAACAGGAATAGGCATAAAGGGCTTTTAGTTCCATTCTCTTCCTCTAGTTCCTGAAGCTCATTAGTTCCTGGAACTATTTGGCCAAGTTTAGTTTGAAATCAGAACCTATCTGATAAAAGAATATGTAAGCGAGATTACTGGATGAATCCGAACACACCTTCAGCTTTAAAGGCATGGCAGTTTTCAGTACTCAGAGCTTCATATACATACAGTGTGTCACAAAAGTCAGTACACCCCCCACATTTTTGTAAATATTTGATTATATCTTTTCATGTGACAACATTGAAGAAATGACACTTTGTTGGACACTTTACAATGTAAAGTAGTGAGTGTACAGCTTGTATATTGAGTGTATACCCTCAAAATAACACATCACACAGCCATTAATGTCTAAGCCACTGGCAACAAAAGTGAGTACACCCCTAAGTGAAAATGTCCAAATTGGGCCAAATTAGCCATTTTTCCCTCCCAGGTGTCATGTGACTCGTTAGTGTTACAAGGTCTCAGGTGTGTATGGAGAGCAGGTGTGTTAAGTTTGGTGTTCTCGCTCTCACACTCCCTCATACTGGTTACTGGAAGTTCAACATGGCACCTCATGGCAAAGAACTCTCTAAGGGTCTGAAAAAAAGGAATGGTTGCTCTACATAAAGATGGGCTAGGCTATAAGAAGACCATACAGCGGTTCAGCAGGACAGGTTCCACTCAAAACAGGCCTCGCCATGGCCAACCAAAGTAGTTGAGTGCACATGCTCCGCGTCAAATCCAGAGGTTTCTTTGGGAAATAGATGTCTGAGTGCTGCCAGCATTGCTGCAGAGGTTTGAAGGGGTGGGGGGGGGTCAGCCTGTCAGTGCTCAGACCATACGCCGCAGACTGCATCAAATTGGTCTGCATGGCTGTCGTCCCAGCCTTCTTCTAAAGATGATGCACAAGAAAGCCCTCAAACAGTTTGCTGAAGACAAGCAGACTAAGGACATGGATTACTGAAACCATGTCCTGTGGTCCAGTGAGACCACGATAAATTTATATGGTTCAGATGGTGTCAAGCGTGGGTGGTGGTAGTGTTGCTGTCTGGGGCTGCCGGCACTGGTGAGCTACAGTTCATTGAGGGAACCATGAATGCCGACATACACTGTGACATACTGAAGCAGAGCATGATCCCCTCCCTTCAGAGACTGGGCCACAGGGCAGTAATCCAACAGAATAACGACCCCAAACACACCTCCAAGACAAACACTCCCTTGCTTAGGAAGCTGAGGGTAAAGGTGATGAACTGGCCAGGCATGTCTCCAGATCTAAACCCTATTGATCTGTGGGGCATCCTCAAACGGAAGGTGGAGGAGAGGACTCCAGTGGCAACCTGTGAAGCCCTGGTGAACTCCAGGCCCAAGAAGGTTAAGACAGGGCTGGAAAATAATGGTGACCACACAAAATATTGACACTTTGGGCCCAATTTGGACATTTTGACTTAGGGGTGTACTCACCTGTGTCATTTCTTCAGTGTTGTCACATGAAAAGATATATTACAAAAATGTGAGGGGTGTACTGACTTTTGTGAGATACTGTACATTAGGGGTGCAACAACTAATCGACATAGTCAATGAAAATCATGTCCATCAGTCAATTCATTCATGACGCCATCGGGCCGTAACGACACCGTCAGCTTAACGGAGTAAAGTGTTGTGAACAGTAAAATTACTAAAACAGCACAACATCAGTGCTGCATTAACACCTTCACAACCTAAAACCTCCAAAGTGTGGCAGCATTTCACTCTTCACTCAGTTAAAAAGGTTGTTAACTGCAGCGACTGCACCGGAGCGTCTGAGGAGGAGGCTCTTAATGTTGTTGCTCTGTAGATGAAGACTCGTCTCAGTAAGCTAGCTTCACGTTAAAGCCGTGTTACTTCTCGCTATGAGCTGTAATGTTTTCTATACAGTTTCCCTTGGACAATTTGATTGATTGTTAAAGGCGCTGAGATTAATAGACATAATTATTATGCACAGCTGCCGCGTTCACATTCCAGATGTGCCCTACTTTACAATCATAAACGATGTATGGCTCATGGCGACGTTCCCAGCTGGAGAACGTGTTGCTACCGAGTGCGCAAGATTAGACAACATCGGACAATTTCATACTTTCTAAAGAAGAGAAAACAGTTCTCCTGTCAATGTGCGAGACAGCGGGTAATCAGCCCCAAACTCCTGTAAAAAAATCACGCCATTTTGTGAGTTGTTGAGTTAGGGGAAAATATATAAACGTTGTGAAACGCTGTCTACTATGAAATCATTATTATTATTGACCCCCCTGTAAATTCGGCTAATGTAATGCATGATGTTATTCCTTTCTTTGTAGTGTCAGTTTGTCCCGGTGTGTTGCAGTACTGGCCTTTAAACTGCTCCGTCACTAAACAGCAGATCAGGACTTGATTTCAGTGGAACTTTCTGTTGCTGCAGCAGAAACGTTCATTAGAAGATGTAGGCTATTTTTGAAAGCAGTATTAATTTTATTGTCGTGACTGTTAATAAGCACATGCCTAAAATAAGTTTAATTTAATCCTGCAATCAAGTTTAATTTAAAAGCTAATAGCTAAATAAGACGCATTCTGTAATTTAGCCATTCATAATCCGAATAGTCAATTATTCGTTTCAATAATCGATAGATTAATCGACTATCAAAATAGTTGTTAGTTGCAGCCCTACCGTACATACATTTTGGTTTTGTCGATGCCCATCCCTAGGTGGTCACCTATAACACCTGGAACAAATTGAGAGCTGGATGGTGAAACTCGCTGGCATCGGGGGGGGGTGTGTGTGTGTGTGTGTGTGTGTGTGTGTGTGTGTGCGTGAATGAATGGCAAAAGCCTTGTAAAGCACTTTGGATTTTACAACAGCAGAGTCACTATATATACTCAGTGTAAACACATCTAAAAGTGAGTAAAATAAATCATATTCCTGAGATCAAAATAGTGAGTGACAATCAGAAAGATGGAAGAACACAGACATCAGTGAGTGTCAGTCCTCCTCTGCTGCTTCTGTGATTCACTGCCTGCAGGTATCACTTGTAAGGAGTGCAGGGGCTGGTTAAGAAGTGGGGCTGCCATCTCAGCCAGCAGCTGAGTTTACAAGAATTTGCCAAATTTAAAGGGTCATGGCCAACGAAGATAAACAGTTATGCTGCATACAGACAGCTTACGTTTTAGCTTGTTCATGACACTTGCTGTTAGCTTAACAAGCACGCTGTGGGTGAGTGTAAAAATCTGTTTATTATGAAACTGTGCGGGAGGGATAAATTAGACAGGCTGCTACAGTTCAGGTAATTGCTAGGAAACACTGATAGTGGCAGTTAAAATTAGCCATTTACTATTATATGTTTTATTTGTTTTTGTTTTAAATAGTATTAAGTGTAACCGAGTCCTCCATTCTAACGCTTTTGTGTTTCCCTTTACAGGAGGATGAGTCCCCTAGGAGCGTGTTGGAGGAAATGGGCTTGGCGTAGTATACGGCAGCATTATGAGAGACTGTAGATACTAGAGCAGAGGGCTGAATGATGGGACGGGACAGAATCTGGGACTGAACATGCTTGGACTGACGATGTTGGTTCTGTGTTATCTGTGGCTCTGGTGACTGTGTTTAACTGGGGAATAGACTCAGTTAAGAATGGAAGATTATTGCATTGACAGGCCCTTTATCCGTGTGCGTGCGTGCGTGTTTGTGTGATCTGTGTGTGGGGTAGAGGGATTGGGATAAATTTAAACTTGTGTGTGGCTGCAGGAGGGTTGTGTGTTCTAATTTTTAAAGAGGTGAGATGGAGTCCAGCTTTGCTTATCTGACAGTTAAGATAAAACCCACAATGAATACTGACATTAGTAGTTTGACTGATGCGTTGATGCAAAGGGATGGGTGACCACTCTCATCTTATCGTGAAGTTTTGTCAGGTACTGAAGGTAGATTGACAACAGGTAAGGAAATTAGACAGAAAAACATAACTGGGCGTGTCTGATGTTAATCAATATTTTTTGTATTTCAGTATCAACATTTCTCATGAAAAGACCAAAACTAACAATGTGTTAGTCTATATATGAGTACTTTCTGATTTTCATACCCTGTCTGTTTCTCTTTGCCCCAAGCCCATTGGTTTGTTCGAATGACATGAATACTATAAAGAGCTCACAAATGTAGTTTCGTTAAAAAAATAAAAAAATAGACTCAGTAATTTCCTAAAACAGTTGGCCGCTGTAGTTTTTAACAAACGTTACTCTGGTTACTAGGGTGTAGTGCATTTGATGGGGACTATTTTCAGTGGCGGAATAATCTGCATTTTCTGCTCTAGTGTTTATTTCCAGCATGTTTCCTGTATGTGGAATTGGTCAAAAGTAAACTACAGTGTGTGTCCATGGTAATGAAGGCATGCGTCACACTGCAACAGGCTTACTGATGGGTTTGTTTTTAATAGTTTTTGGAAAAGAATATGGCATAGAAAAGATGCAGTATCAGGCTTTGATACACTAAGTACTTGTTTGTATGATACATTCATTGTTGGTTTGGCTCTGCACATGGGATTTGGTAACAATCAGAAAAACTTTACCATTAAAGTACAATTCTGTGTTTATACAATCCTGTGTTCCCATTGGTTATGTACTTGACAACATATAACAAGGAAAATAACACACACTGTGCAGTTGAAACACAAACAGAATGTTTGTTCCTCCACTGAAGTGTCTGGCCTTCATTTCAGCCTCTGTCTGAAACAAGCTGTAGAGCCTCCCCTCTCAAGCTGATGATACACAGAGCAACCTTTAGAGCAATGGTGCTGGGCAATGTTGCCGTCAATGCTAATGAGTAAAGATTACCACCGTAATGCCCTTCTCCCACCACTCCTCCACCCATCCCGCCCCGCCGCTGTCCGTTCAAAACATAGTCGGACTTACCACCAGCAAGATTGGCCAGCAACATTACTCAAACAGTTGCACCGTGTTTCTTCAGCTTCAAAGCCTACTGTCTTCTGATTGGCCAAGACCTGAAGCATGTTACCAGGCTGTTGTTGCCGCTGAGTGGTACTGACAGACCGAGCGTTGCTGTGCGGCACAAATGACCATATATGGAACACCAGCTCCATCTGGTTCCGTATGTCGTAGAACAGAACCGTTGGTAGAAAAAGCAGTTCAAAACAGAGTGTTTAGAAGAAGAGGACATCTGAGGTTTTTGCTAACAGGGATTTCTTTTAAATACTTTAACGATCTAAGCAGCTTAGAAGCGGCTAAAGCAGGCGACCCGGAGGGGTTTAAGAGGCGTTTAATGGAGACCTGCATTTATTTGTCAAAATTTGTTCCCACACCAGGCCAGTAAACGGGGTAGGCAGCTATTTGAGACTCTGCTATTTATTGTTTTAAGGTACATAAGGCAACCCCCAATATTATATTATCTGCCATTTTATAGGAGCAACCACAAGTGCGTGCAACTGAAATGTATACAGTCCTCTGTTGAGCACACAACCACTATAGGTACTGTCGGTCACATTTGAAGCAGGAAGTAGCTCAGAAAGATGAAATTGAAATTTACAGTTCAAAGCTAGATGATCCAACACTACTTAATCGTGAGACGTTTGTCATAAACATCTGTTACAATTACTGTCCATTACTACATCTGATGTTTTATGAATTTCTATAAAAGTTTCTTGGAATTCATTTCTTTTTCTGGGGTTGGCCCATCTAACCTAACACGATGGGCCCGGGGTGATGAACTGCATTGTGGATTTTGAATAATGAACCAAAGGCATTTGAGATTTCCATCACAGCCTAAAATAACTTTTTTACTTTACTTTTTTAGTAAGTGGACTGATGTACCAGATGAGATGGAAATGTCGAGTTTGTCTAACTTTAACAAAGAGAACATTGATGGAAACTAGGGCTGCAGCTAATAATGATTTTAGTACTTGAAGCTTCTATAGATTATTTCAACGATTCATTGATGCGTCGTTAGAAGTACTTTTGCTTGGCGGCAAAATGTGACCTTGTCTGTGGCAGAACACCGGGTGATTTCAGATCAGATGCCGTCATGCTGTTGGTAGGCCACATAAGTTTTATTTTACGCTGGACGGACATTACAGAGTTGTTTTCTTTTAACTTGAAATAATCCCATACTTTGGACACTTTCTTCTTCGTCCCTCGCTATTTTCTCTCTCTTCCTCCACTTTGCAAACAATAATCATAATCACGTTGTGTTCACAACGTAAGCCTGATTTGCGACAGTAATGTCTGTACAAAACGGTGTGCTATATAGTTATATCGCTTAAATGAAGCCTCGATGAATCGATGTATCGATTTAATCGATGAATCGTTTCAGCCCCAGTTATAATTTATCTTTTGAATGTGCGGTTGTTAATGATGCTGGTGATCTAGATTGGTGTGAAGTGCCATCTCAGGCAGGATGAGCATCAGCATGAGTAATGGAAGTCAGTCATGGAAAGACCAGGATCACATATGTTCTTCCTGTAAGTGGTGCCTGCATTGTTCAAGTTAGTTAATCATTTAATTTAAACAAAGTGCATTTCTTAAAGGGTGGCAGACAGTTTTGAATGTATTATATAGTGGCGCAGCAGTTTACCAGGATCATTGTAGGTACATACCTCAAGTTTTTGTTTTTTCTGTCTCAGCTTGCCTTAGGTTTGACTCAGTTCAGATCGGCTTGTATAAATCATTCAGTGTCATTGAGTGGGCAGGTGTAGTGAACGTTTCTGGGAAATGTTTGTGTGGTCCTACAAATGCGCAAAAATCTTATGTTTATGCTTACACATAAGGCTGGAGTTTGATTGCATTTTATTAAATCTGTCCAGAATTGACTAAACTCACTGAATCTAACTAAAGATAATAAATAATCCAAACCCAAATTGAAATGACAGGCGGAGTCTACTTTGCAAAAGCAATTACCTACTTGTTCCAAGAACTGGAAGTCCTGATCCAGTGCTATTAAGGTAATAAACTGAAACTGTTGATCTGGGAGATTCCAGCTCCTGAAAGAGATGTGATGTGATCACCTACATAGATTTTCATCATAGAAGACTCACCACTCTGTTGGCCTTATTGAATTACAAAAGCACTTGTCTACTTGTAGTCAGAGTGATGTTACAGAGTGGTGGAAATGACATTTTACTGAGTACAGACACCAGCTTTCAGATAGCACATCCAGACAGCCAAGCAAGGGAATTAAATGTATGTGTGTAACAAGCTACAGTTGAAATAATCTGTTGCGGTCAATATTTATCATTTTAACTGGTGAGACAAATATTCCGAAATTGGAACCAAAACCATACCAGATAATACAGAGTGAATATGAACTGTTGCACTCCTAGTATTTAATCTAATGTTAGTGTGTGCATTGGTGTGTTCTTATGCATGACATGTTCACTTCATAAAAAGCTGTGGACAGGGATGAGAATGTTGGCATATACTATAAACTTCTGTGCAATCACATGTAGGGTTAATCCAAAAGCTCATAACTGATCATTCATCATATACTGTAGAGTGAATCAGATTTTAGAAAACCAGAAAAACTATTCACGAAAATAAATTCATGCTTAAACATGTTCACTGAGCTTGTCTCATCAGGCAAGTCATATGGTATCTTAGGAAAAAAATGAATGAATTGCTAATTTCACTCAGTCAAATATTTTTTGAAAATAATTTCTCTTAAGCAATATCATTATATTAATTGTAGATGTCTTGTTTCAGTGGTTGTCACTTCTAGGGTTTTGTTACATTTTACAATCTTCTGTAATCCTACGGAGGAAAATCGTCCTGGTATTGCCTCAAAATGTAGGCATGTTTTTCATTATACAGGGATATCGTTTGTACAGTGTCCTCTCAGGAGTTCTGGACAAAAACCTCTCTCTCATTTCTTGTAGGAAATTTATGTGGTTGTTGCAAAATGGGTAAAGGAAAGATTTAAAGTTGGAAGCTGGAGTCTACAGGAGGATTGTAGCTTGAGCTTGACTGTGGACTGTTTTGCTCAAAGAGTTGCTTTACTGCAACCATAGTGAGATAAAAATATATATCTATTTATCTCTTCAAGTGAAAATAGATTACAATTATTCACTGAAACGTAGTGTGATTGTTTTTGCTTTTTAAATCAGAAGTCAGAATTTGGACTCATGACAAACTTATAGACCACATCAGCTAAGTTTCTCACTCAGATCAAAATGCTGCAGAATCAGTTCAACCGCAGCTCAGGTGACTGTAATAGAACGCTCAACGTCAGCGTTCTAAGAGTAAGGTCTCACTGTGATCTAAATGTTTTCTACAATGTTAGGGGTAGAATGATGTACTGTGCCTACATGTAGTGGAACAAATGAAAAAGAAAAGCACATGGGGAAGAGATTCTGAAAATGTGCCGAGGTACAATCTGCTGAAAACTGCAGCAAAACAAATCCATCAGATTGGCACTGATGCCTGTGCAGGATGTGAAATAGCATTAGGGACAAATGAATTGAGTTCTAAGATTTCATAGAATATTCTGAGAAAAGTCTTCATTTTAAATATTGTCCTTTTTTCGGACTGTGGCCCTGAAGGCCTTACTAATGTCAATGTCAAACAAACTACTTTGTAGTACATGTTCTCTAATCACATCTAAAAGCAAACATGTTTCTAGCTGTCCTGATTGTCCACACTGGAAGGTGGGATGAAAGCCTGCTGTTGTTGCCTCCTCTATCCTGCATTCCACTGCCTCCCGCCAAGTATTTTGTTTGTGTTACATAAATCTTTTTAGTCATGATGCAAAAACGGCTCACACTCAGTCTCTCTTTATGGCGTTGCACTTTGTTGTACACACGTGAAATGACGAAGGTAACATCAAACCCTGCCTAGTTTCACTTCTTCGCACACCTTGCCAATTGCTGTGTGAGGTGGGCATGGATTGTCTGTTTCAGAAAGTAAAACAAATTGGAAATAGCCTCCTTATTTTTGGTTTCACAAACTTTTGTACATCTGAAAATGCACCCACTTGCAGCCAAAGCTATTTATAATTAACCTTCACCTCTGCTGCCCCTTTTCTCCTTTATGGACCTTCTTTGAATAGTGTGTTGAATAATGTTCTTCTTCTACATTGGGTAAGATTTATTTAAACCCAGCCTTTGTCAAGCTGGTCAATCGGCTCATCATATGCAACGGCTTAATCAATTTAGTGATTGTAGTTTTGATTTTAAATCTTGTTAAAATTTGTTTGTTCCCTACAAGAAAGAGAAGAAAAGGTGGTTGAGAGAGCTGTAAAGGGGCCCTAGTGTTGGAAAGCGGAAGCTCTGGGAATCTTTATAGTGTTGTACAGGCAAAGGCTAAAGGGACTCAATGTGTGAATGTAATTTTATAACGAAATAAAAGATTTTAAACTGAATGAAACATTGTGTTGCTGATATTTTGTAACTGTCTGTGCTTGTGTATGAGTAAGTGGAATTCCTCTTCCTATTGGTAAACAGAGTATGTGCAAACAGCAGGTATTGCACATAAAAATAGAGAGCTTGGAAAAACATATCATCCAAAGTCATGATGTTCCAATACTGCAGTTCTTTCCAAAGATTTCCCAGTAAATGTTTTCATACTTTCATAAATATATTATTTTATACACATTTATGTTGAGAACATAACCCAAATGTATGAGGCACCATAAGACTGTCCTCCCAAGAAAAATGACTTAAGTGTCTAAAACGGCCTGTATTTATGTTTAAGTAGCATGAATATGTATGAATTATGTCTCATGTCTGTAAAGTACAAAGGAGGACCTGGCATAGCCACAAAAGATTTTTGGGGAGGACATGTTCATGAATGGATGTTCAACAAATAATGTGACTTTAACAAAAGCTGCTTTAAGTTATTTATTTAAAAAAACATGATTTTGTAGCTGTCAGATATGTTTGCAGTTATAGTTGCATTCACTTAACTGAGATGAATGGCACATTCAATACATTACAATTAAAAAGTTTTAGTCTTACCCCTCTCTCTCTGTTGTTTAAATTACTTTTAAACATTAAGCATTAGGGCTACTGTTTTGGCTGAGAGTCTGACCGGAGCAGAGAGTGAGGGAGAGCGCCTCATACCCCACTCACCAGCTCTCCAGAAGCTCTCTGCTTAGTATGGGACAGGTTGGCAGTTCGCTCTCTCAGTTTTAGTTACTTGGCAGAATCAGATTTTTATTTCAAAATATGGTCCAGATGGTTCGCCACATGCTCTCTTCCACTGTTATGCTAAGTTAGTTCACAGAGGAGACCACATGGGCAAAGGGGGAACTGTCTGAACTGTCTCACACTCGATGCTGTCAGGGCTACACGTCAGTGATGCATTGTATTCAGATCACAGAAGAACCAGTGAGGTGATCATCTGAAGATTTGCATCAAACATGTCATAGATTTAGGTAATCTACACATTAATGAGTGTTACAGGGGGAAAAAAAAGTCAAGTCTAAATGGGGGAAAAGTGCCACAGAAGACATCAGTGGCTTCAGAGAGGCTATATACACCCTTTCCAGGTACTATAGGAAAGGAAAGCTTATTCCAGAGCTGTACCACAATTGTGGGCCCTCAGTTCACATTTCAAATTGACTAGCTGAGAGACATAGGCACTAAATGCCACTCCAACGCACTGACGACACTTTAGGATGTCAGGCTATGGCTCCTTAGGAACAAACACAAAAAAAACAACAGGAAGAGAAGAAGAGTGTGACAGTATTGGCATACTAGAAACCAGCTTATGAGCGAGATTTTAAAAAGATCCAGATTGCAGCTGGGTTTGAATCAAGTTGTTTTTGTGCGCGATAAACAAGAATGTAGATTGCTAAGTTTATTAGTTTATAAATTACAATCAACAGTGTTATGCTAATAAGATGCATTCAAAGCCCTGGGGACATGCTTTCTCTATTAGAGGCATTGGACATGTTCATGAGTTGCTTCACTAACCTTACAACTGGGATCAGGATAAGTGGTCACACAAAGCTGGTCCACCAGGGTTTCCAAATCCAGCCATGAGCGTGTTAAGGTATTAGCAGCAGATGACCAATCGCAGACATGAACAAGTCTACTGGCAGCAGAGCATCATATTTTACAAAGGAAGAGCTAACTATAATATGAAAACAAATACGACATAGGGAGACCAGGTATGGTTGTAACACTTTTTGCTTCAGTAACTATAACTGACTGAATTTTTTTGCTAGAGTTCTCAAATTTTTATACAAAGTACCCAGATTTATTCACTACAAATGCACCAATTCAATCCTCTACAAGAATATCACAGACCTCGTGAGTTGATGTCAAATGCAATGTGTTCCCATGCTGGGGTAAGTTGTAACAATCACGCAGAAGAATCAAAAATAGGTGCCACGCTATATGATAAGCTTGCAAAACAGAACAATGTTTCTCTCTTGCTGTAACAGACCTTGTCTGATGACTCACGTGCATGAACAGTATGTGTATGTAAATTTATCTATGGAATAAATAAACTTACTTAAAAGTATACTTAATAAATACTGCTTAAATGTTCCTAATTAAAGAACGTCTCTGTACATCCTTAGGTCTAACTATAAAGGTGTGTGTGTGTGTGTGTGTGTGTGTGTGTGTGTGTGTGTGTGTGTGTGTGTGTATTCTTATTCAGAGTCAAAGTCAGTGCTTGAAGTGGGCCAGTAACCTATTCACTGGTACGTATAACAGCACTTCTATATTTTACTCTTTGGCGTACCGGGACTTTTTCTTGCGCATAGGCACTTGTCACAAGCTGTCTATACGCTTTTCTATACAACTTTCCTCTCCACCGGGGGAGACTGAGTATGGAAAAGGTCGAGTGACGATACATACACCAACATGTGTAGGGGAGAGCAGGGGCGAAAGTACCATTTTTCAGAAAAACCTGATTTTAAAAGATAATGTTTCAGACAGAGATATATTTTTGCTGTGGTCACTAACTCACAGGTGTGCTCTATCAATATCAACGACTTCCGTATAATTTCACTTAAACATAAGTGGCACATTGTTACTTTCGACCCTGTCAGCTGGGACAAAAGGAACACAACAATACAAGCTAGATTTTTTGTGTTACCACCCTTGTATTTAATAAATAAACATGACTGTGACCTTGTTAATGTGTAAGTGCAAACATCTTTTGTCCTTTATCTTAAAAAAAAAATTAAAATACAATATAATGACATTTTTATTTTATTTTAACTATTCAGTTTCAAAAGTATCCTGACAGCCCAAACTCGAATTGTTTAGAATATTTCATATTATATTAAGGAAATATTATAAATATATAATATAAATATGCAAATGTGGACACCTAAAACAGGGGGGAAATGGTAAAATGGACATTGTTTATAACCTGACATATAAACACGATTTATTTTTACACTGAAAAACTCTTGACAGGGCAAACTTCAGGGTGTGTTAAAGCACTAAATAACTTGTAGATTAATCCTTATTGTGGCACATGAAACGAGAGACACAGCTTGTAATTCGATAAACAGTCCTGCTTCAGAAATTGACTTGCCGTGCTCGAAAACAATTTTCCGGAGACGGCCGCAGGAAACGATGACAAAATCATGCGATATTTGGCAGCTCCATCAAGGGTTGCGTGCTGAAGGTGCTGTCACAGCTTGGACTGCAAATGCTGTCAGGGCTCTGAGAAAATCGCCATGTTACTTTCATCCCGTGTTATTTTCGCCCCAGTTTACCCCTACAATATGTGAATGGGACGTACTGGTCACAGTGCTGACAAATGAATGCTGGTAACCCTGGAGTGCTGGTTTGGTGGGCCCAAATCAAGAAAGTACCTATGTATCAAGAATGGCTGTAACACATTTTGAAGAAGTGTTACAACACACCCCATCCCTGTCAGCCAATGTTTAGCTAGCTCTATTACCATAGTGGTTTGAAATTAGAAAGGAAATAATGCATCACATGTTGCCTGAGAAAGTACATTTCAGTCTAATAATTCCATCTGCGATAGTATAGATACTAAACAAAAAATAGTTTTGGTCAAAAAATTTACTTTCTTACTTCAAAATCAGGTTTTTTTTCTATATATTCTGAGTATGCCTGCTTCCAGACTTGATAACCACCATGCCTGAGTGGGGAGGAAGTAGGTAAATTCTGAAATGATCAGCTAACTCCTATGTTATCTCTATTTGGTGGAATTGGTGTTGTTACAACTCTCCCCATGTTACAACCATACCCCGTCTCCCCTTGTCTAAGTAAGACAGCTGCAGTACATGCAGGGAGGGAGACAGAAGTCTATAATAATGCGTTGATTTGATGTGTACTTTTGGCGTGTATGAAAATATTAGCCTTATTCCATCAGCTCGGCTGTGTGTCAGCGTTTCCACATTAAAGACTGAGGCACTGAATAAGTGGCCGGTTTATCTCACTTTTAAGAACTTCTTGTCACTTCAAAAATGAGATCAATTTATTTAACACACTAAAAAGAGTTACAAATATTGTTTTAAATTAACTTCATAAAGTAACGAAGCTCACATCGCGAAAGGTGGGGCGGAACGTGACCAGTCTGTGTAATATAGATAGGCCTAGCTCTGTAGATAGAAGATAGCTACTAACCTAAAATGAATAGCCTACGTTCATATTAAAATTACTTTCAATATCCCTACCAAACTGCTCATAATATTCAGCCTCACATAAGAAAAATGAAACCTATATATTTTAACGGCAGCGACAGGCTGTGTGAAATTAACTGGGCAGCAAATAAAAAATATAAAACACACCACATTTACTAGGGTTTAGGTCAGAGCTGTGAGATTGTTTAGGTGTTTCCCTCTCTTGTTGTTCCTCTCCTCTCATGGAATGTTCATTCAAGGCTGAGAGAGGATCTCTGTTCCCCCCTGTTCTACATAGAAACCTAGACTGTGTAAATGATTATGCATCCCTTTGCTCTGTGTAAGACGCCCAAAGCCGCCCTAGGCAGCCGGTCTCTGGACCAGATATATTTGTTGTAGTACTTCTCTGTTTATTCTCTTTTGTTAAATAAATTCTTCAAAGAAGAAAGTTGTTACTCAATTATTTGCTCAACCCCTCACCAGGAAAATAATTTCCATGACATCCTCCACCTGACACCCTCCTTGTATCATCAGCAATGTTTTTGAAACTAAAGCTACATGTAATGAGTGGGTTAACTCCCAACACTAACACCAGCAGCAGCTTGGGAAATACTGAACTTTCTGGTGCTGCAGCTTCAACTCATTTAACAAATATACACGTCATGGTCTGGATCACAGATAGCTGGCGTCTGTTTCTGGTGTTCATTCAGTCTCTTGTTGTCCACAACTCAAATCAGAATTTAAGGAGAAATGTGTTTTATACCACCTCAAGAAGACTTCCTATCAGGAAGGAAGGTATTTCAATGTACAACTTCAGTACTTCAATCTAAGTACAGTAATTTCCCCGCCATTTTAGTGTTATTTTACTTTTAATAGACACATGTAACAAGTTTTATCCTTCCTGTGAGTATGATCCAATTAATCTTATTTTCATAATGCATATCCGTTGTGTTAACACCTTATTTTGAAAACCGGACATTGTGGCATGTGTATCTTTGTGCTGTCTGATAATTTGATAAATTATGTTGGTGTTATGTTATGTGGTGCTCGCATCGGGTACTACTGAGACTTCATTGCCTCTCTTCAGATAAGACTCTCAGACTGCAGCATGCGTCTTTGTAAAGAGAGAAACGGACATAAAAAGTCTCTAACTCTGCCTGTCAGCTCGCTCTGCTCCGTTAAAACTGAATTTACCATACAGAATTGAATACGAGTGCACTCCAGATTTAGCTGCAGCCAGCTGACCGTGTGCTTCTCCCTATACCGCAGTTCTGTGTCCATGCATGCAGCAAACTGAAAGCACTGTCTGTCGGAGCGTCTACATGAAAAAGAAGGAAGACATGACTGACGGAATTGTCCTCAGATAGAGTTGCTAATCACTTCAGTTCACTAAAGGAAGCCATCTCTTGTGACTCTGTGGGGAGCAAGGCTTGTTGATGTGTGAGTTTAGAGTCCACCTCTGTTGTCTGACTGGTCCACCAATAGGGGAGAAGTTGACCCCTTGAGACACAGCCCCTCCTCATTTGCATAATGAGGCAGAAATGCATAGAGAAATGTAAAAAGGACAGGCAGAAATAAATACCATTGGGGAAATAAATAGTAGAAATGCAAAGGAAGAATAAAACAGACAAAAATATTAAAACACACACACAAGTATATAAATACATTTTAAAAAGTAGTAATTAATAAATAAAGTTGAAGATTATAAGGGACAATTAATAAATAAGGTAATTATTACAACAGTGAATAAATAAAGAAGCTAATTAAAAGAGATATATACATTTATGTCTCCTTGTATAATTTAATTACTACCTACATTTATTTATCTATTTTATATTTTGTGCATTTAATCAGATGCTTTATTTATTGAGCATTTATTTATTTCTGTATTTATTTCTGAATTTGTCAGGATCAGTCCTCCATATACCGGCATCTACACTGCTGGAATTATACAAGCAGAAGAACACCATGGTGACGAAACACGCTTTGTAGAGCTGTTTCTTCGTTTTTGGCTACTGTAGAAACACGACTCCATGGAAGCCCGCGGTTATGTAGATAAAAATGGCCCATTCTAAGGAAATAAAAACACAATTGTTTATTATGTAAGGTCTTTATACACCACTGAAAACATAGTAATAGATCGTATATTGCATTTCTGTCAATAAATCCTCAGAAATATTATACACTGGACCTTCAATAAAGGCAGGGACCAAGCAGGATGAGTAAATATAATGTATTATGTACATACAATAATTGGTGATAAATATGGGTGGGCAGGAGGGTGAGCGTGAGCAAGCATTCTGACAACCATTGCCATTATTTGGTGACAGGTAGGCCTACTCTATATGCCTTTTTGCAAACTTGGTAATGAAGTAATATTTTCCACCTGTTGTCCACCTTTAGATGGCCTGCATTAAAACAACAGGTAAGAGCGCACAGGGCAAAGTGCAAAGATGCGCTTTTTGAACATCGTAGTTTAAACCATGGCAGACCACGTCAGTAACATTAACAACATTGTCTTTTCCTAAGTCCTTATAAATTCTCCTTCACATCTTTCGTTAACCTCATAACCTCAAAAGTTGTAATTGTCATGTTTTTTACTTTTTACAGTTTTTATTTGTGTTTGTTTAAATAGCAGAGGAAAAGGAAGCAAAACAGGGATGCAAGGGAGAAATACTGAAAAAGGCACAATGATAAACAAGGAAGATGAAAAGGATAGATTAGATGGAAAAGAGGAGAATCAAAAGAAGAGGAAAATGTATATATACACATATTGTGATATAAAGTATAGAATAGTTTTATTATAATTTCTATTTTTTTCTCCATGTTCAAAAAAACACACACGTGTTTAGGTCAAATCAGTAAGTGAGAGTTTTTTGTATGTGTGCTTTGTATTACAAAGAAACTGGAGTGCCTATGTTTACTAATCATTTTAGGGCGGGGGTGCAGAAAAATCTTATGAATGAAACTAAGTCTGGTGACGTCAATGGGGACCGCTTGACGCATGAATCACGTGGATCGGGAGAGCGACTATAAGACAGCCGCAGCGCTGTTCTTGGTCCTGAAAACAGACCAGCCAAGCAGTGGAATTCCCGGGAGAGGAGCAGGAAGAGCTGCAACTCAGCAACAAACAACAACAACAACAACAACAACAACAGTGACGACACTTAACATTAGACAACAAGAACAACTGTCACACAGCAGCCGGGCTCTGTGTGTGTCTGCAGGACTCCTGGCAGCTCTGAGTGTGACGTGTCGAGGAGGGGAAGCTGGAGTCCCCCCGCTGCTCCGACAGAACTACAAGTAAGGGTCAACTTAATTGGCATTACTTTACCTTCTCTTGTGAAAAAGGAAATATGTTGTGGCAGGCTGATTATTAACATAGAGAAATTTAAAAATAGAAAATAAAGCGACCATGCTGAAGCCCTGCTCCGTTTTTCACATAAGCAAAAAATATCAACAGTGTAGGCTACTAAAGAGGAGGTGGATTTCTCGTGTTTGTTGGTTAGAGAAGGTTTGATAGTTTAATCAGAAAATATTAATATATTAATATCACTTACCATTGGATATGTGAGCAGTGACACATAATATATTTGAATGATCATATACATTCAATAACATATTGAACGGTGTTATATGAGACTTTGTGTTATAACTGCGGCACATGTGGGAGCTGAATTTTTTTTAGGACTAGCCATTTTTCTTTGTTTATGGTCAACACAGTGGTGACCGTGCTGTCCACCTCCTCCACTTCTTCCTCCTCCCCATCATAATCATCATCATCGTCATCATCACCATGACTGGCTTTGCCAAAAATAAGCAGACTGAAGAATGAAGTTGGAATTAAGCTGCTTCAGCTGTTATCTTTTGCGTGCTTTAAGGCGCGGTGACGTTCAAAGTAAAAAGTACCAGAGAGACAGAGAGAATGACTGTCTTCTGTCGTGTCTAAAATATCTGCATAATACTGACGTCCATGTTTGTGGGGGTTTGGAGGTTTACAGTTAGTGTGTAGGCTGCGGGGAGGTTACTCGTGTTGCCAGAAATCTGGAGGTGGCTTAATGTTCTTGATTCTTGACTCTTAGGAGCTGATTGTCAATCCACTTTGCCTAAACTGTAGTGTCACTTGCTCAGGTCAGTATACTTTTTGCAGGAGAGAATAAGACAGATGCAACGAAGATGATCGGTTTGGTTTATGTATGGTGGGTGAGGTCATGCACATTAGATCCTGTTTATCTCAATCATTCGCTGCGTATTTGCACATCTTGCATCACACATCCCCATGCTATCCAGCCACCCCCACTGCCTTCCCTGCAGAATAGGCTATGTCCGACTCAACTAGGCATTGGTCTGATATTGTGTATTCAAATTTCAACACGTTTCCATTATAAATAAACTTGTTTCAGAGATGTTCTTGAAAAGTATAGGTTACTAAAATATCTCTGCAATATCAGTGTTTTCACTGCTTTAATCAGGCGAACTAATCTCAGATTGTTGTCACTTGTCTTGATAAAGAAGATTTTTATGACGCTGTTGCATTGTTGTAACGTCAGACTGCGTGGCGGTGCCATGCAGCTTGACGGTGGTTCCAAAATAAGAGCGAGTTGTTGTTAAGGTAATGTAAGCGTCCTGGAACCACACAGTGATCTTTTAGACCCAGGTGTGCACTTTCCACACATCACAGACTGGAGATTAGACATAGGCTGTTTATGCGTGTTGCCTGTTGAAAAGAAGGAATGGCCGTGCTGTTATGTTTAGCTGCTGTAATATTTTAGAACAATGCGTCAACGTCACTGCACTTGTTGCGCTTCGGAGCGCTGTGTTGAAGGCTGCAGCACTGGGGACAGCGGCGAGTCCCTCCCCTGCAAAGCAGCACCAAGAGCTGTCCTTTGTGATGAGCTGAAATGAGTAGGGTTACTCTAAAGCAGACTACCATTACAGTTGCAGTAGTGTTCATGCACAATGACACTAATGTTCATTTCTCCTTACTCTGGCACCGGATTAGAGAAAGTAGGGTTTATCAGTCGATCAAAAGATGGTGCTTTCCAGTTCTTCAGAAGCATAATTCGTAACCTCCTTAAATGAAATAAATGAACACATACATAATGATAATAAAGCTCAATTGAAGCCAATAAAATGCCTGGGTTTTGGTACTGATACCAGAACAATCCATTATTTCAATTCCTTGAATATAAATCTGTTTTTGTCCAAAACCCCATTTTTACTGCATAAAATGGGCAAATGTGATTTGAGTAAAAATAAAATATTATAAATCTAACTAAACATTCAATGGCAGCTTTTAAGTTCTTGGTTCTATACAAAAATAATTTAATACCCATCACTAAATTATAATAAAAACTTGTCCTGACTTATTGCTATTCTTACTGTTGCTGAACACAGGTCAGTAAAAGTCAAAATTTAAAGGGATTCATTCAAATCTTTAGCCTGGTACAGTGTGGTACAGTGTGGTACAGTGTGGTACAGTGTGGTACAGGGGTTCAGCTGTTCAGCACTGTCACCTCAGTGAGAAGGTCCTGGTTCCCAGCGTCCAGCTGGCTGGGGATTCTTCATGACCCCGCACAAGATAAGCTTCATTCATCATCCTGACTTCCACACCCTTACTTTCCGCCCTTCTATAGTGTGCCACTTGTGATAAATCTGCACGTCTCCTTGGGACTAGGTGTGACTTCCAGTGTAATATTGTGTAACTATCCCTGTATTATTGTATTAGCATTGAGCAGAAGCATCTTGAGGTGCAGAATCGTCAAGGACAACATTTCTATGATACTATGCTGTGATATCTCCAAGGCAAGAAGTTATTCACTTTTTGAAACTAAAGATGTGCTTTTTCTCTCTCCTCCAGGTATTTTTGACCCCCTTAGCTGCTCACAGCAGGCCTTGTTCTGAGTGGCCATGATTGGGTACCATAATTCCTCAAGTGGCCTTACCCTCCTGGTCCTCCTGACAGGGGCTACCTTCTTCCATCTGTCCACCCCCAACTCAATCAACACCCCTGGAGATGTCAATAACCCACACAGAGATACTCCTCCGGGGCTACTAGAGTCAGGAGACAGGCAAAGAAAGGATGAGGAGAGACAATCAATGCAGAAAGAAGAGGCAGAGGAAGAAGAGGAGCTTTTTAAAGATGTGGATCTCAAAACACTAGCAGCAGTTTTACTGGAGGCACTGAATCGCTCACAAGTAGAGAAGAGGGGGGAGGGAGAGGAGCGGGATGGGAGGCAAGAAGAGCTGAGGCTGAAGGCTGAGAATGGGGAGGTTAAAAAAGAAGAGGCATACAGAGAAGTTAGCACGATGGAGGGAGCAGACCGAGTCAGAGATGGACGGCAGGAGTTAGACCTGCTGATGGCTGCACAAGGGAAGGAGCATGAAAGAGAGGAGGAAGAGGAGAGAAGGATAGCTCAGGAAGAAGAGGAGAAGATGACAGAGATGGTGACCAGTCGTACCACAAGCCAGACAGTCCAGGTCCAAACAGAGCAGCAGCCTGCCAGTCCAGATGGAAAAGGGGTGAACAGGCAGCTCCAGCAGGGACCAAACAGCCCTGAACAAGGCAGCAACGAGGAGGAGGAGGAGCAGCTCAGTCCTGAGGAGCTGAAGAACCTCGAGACCATGATGAAGGAGTTTCCTCGTTTGAACACAGCCATAAAGAAGGAGGGAGATTCAGAGCAAATCCAGAGAGAGAGCAGAGGCTACAGCAGCTACAACGACATCATACCAATCAACAAAGGCAGCGACCTCACCATGTCTAAGAAGAAACTGAAATGGCAAGAGGAGACGCAGAAAGCCTTGACCTTTCCCATATTTAGGGGAGGCAATTTTATGGATGACTTTGAAGACAGTAATTATGCTGGCAGTAATCCAGCCCAGTCCCAGCTTCCCACAGAGCAGGAGGTGATTCATGATAATGAACCAGAGGAGGAGGAGGAAGATGAGGAGGTGTTGAGTCCCGAGGAGGAGGAAGCTCAGGTCAAAGCAGAGCAGGAAGAGATGAGGAGGCAGGCGGCTGAGGCACAGAGAGCCAAGATGGAGGAGGAGAAGTTGGCCGACATCGCCTCGGACATGCTGCTGCGCTACATGGTCAAACAGCATAATGGGCATAAGAAGTACAGCTCATCTTTGTCAAGCACTGCGGAGGACAAGAGGTCTGATGAGGAAGTGACAGAGGAAGACGATATTGATCCCCAGACCATCGACAAGCTGATTGAGATCTCCAGCAAGCTCCATCTTCCTGCTGACGATGTGGTGGATATCATAAGCGATGTGGAGAAGAAGAAGAAGAAAGATGTGCCGCTTGAGAGGCCGTCTCACTGGCAACGACCTCTAACTCCGCTGTCTCCTTCATTCTCATCTGCCAATGGTGTTTCAACATCCCAAATATCAACCATCAAAAGTAGCTCCCCTGTCTCAAAGCAACCCTCTCCAGCTGTCAATCTCCTCAAAACATGGTTTCAGGAGAAATCGCCAACAAAATCACAAGATTTCTGGAGCAAACCTGCAAAGCCTCTGCTAGCCAATCAAAATCTTTGGCCCAAACCTCAGAAGCCTCTGCCAGTCAAACAGGAACTCTGGCTCAAATCACCCAAATATGTTGGGACCAGCTACCCTTTTTACCCCTACAAATACCCATCCCATTACCAGAGGAAGCCCTACCCAGACTACTACCCCATCTATTTTCCTCCTCCCCTCAGACCCAAACAACGTTACTATGTGCCCAAACCCAGTCTCACCCTTAACAACTTTCTGGGAAATTCTGCATTCACTTTCCCTCCCAAACGCCGTTACCACAACTGGGTCCAACCCCAGCTGCGAACCCCGCCTGCAGGTCTCCAGCAGAAGCCTTACTTCACCAGCTACCCCCTCCCACTTTACCCCTGGACATTACCCATCCCCAAACCACGTGCCCCTCCCCGTATGCCTGTGATCCCTCCTCAACAGAAGCAGTTTTATGACTCAGCCCCGGCACCTGCAGTGACGAGAAATAATGATTATTATGTGGCTGGAAAACCACACAGCATCAACCGTGACGATCTGGAGAAATACATACAGCAGATACTAATGAAGAGACCGCAAATGTTGGACTAAAAGGGGAATGAGAGGGGAGTGAGAATAGGGAAAATGGAAAAGAGAGAGATGAGCAGAAAAGAGTGCATTTCTTTATGATTTAGTTTTCACATTATTTTGTTTCATTTTACATATGTAACAATTTTTTTCACCTGTTGTGATTGGCTGTGACTTGGACAAGGACATTATGAAGGACTGTTTTTCCAGTGTTAGTCTTGATAAAATGGAGAATGAAAAGGAAGAAACACATCTACACTCCTCCTCTGTGAAGGAGGGGAAACAGGAGGAATATGGTCTGTTGGAAAGCATGATGCTGCAGAGATTCCTATCATGCTAGAACTTTTCATCCAAACTCCCAGTATGACAACATTCTCCATTTGGACATTTTACAATGCAAACAAAGGAGGACGCTTAAACATGTTGTTACCTGAACCTTTAAAAAATCTGTTTCCGAGTCCGAGAGTGAGAGTGGGAGGAATCGTAGGCTGTGATGGATGGCTGAAAAAAAACATTTGTGTAATTATCTTGGGCAGGGACATTTGAAATTATTTTCATAATCATACTATTTCAGATATGACATACACTCCATGGCCAAAAGTATGCGGACGTCAAACATTCCAGCCATGTGTGATGGTTGAAAATGCAATTGCAAAGTAGGGACATTAATGTGCTTCTAGCCTCCACTCTTCTTCTCCCATTCAGCCACACATTTCTTTACAGAGCTGGCTTTGTGCACAGGGGCATTGTCACGTTTAAAAAGGAAAGGGCCAAACACAAAGTGCTGAGACAAAGTTGGAATCTCACTTTTTTTCCGAAATATTGTATGTTTAAGAGTTCCTTTCATAAAAGGGGCCTAACCTAAACAAAGAAAAATAACTCCAGGCCACAGGGCGTCCAGATAGTTGGCCACATAGTTTAACATCTGAGACACCTATCATCTCTTAGATATAAAATCATGACCATACATAATCAGAAAATGTTCTCATGCTCAAACCACTTGCTATGCTTATCTCATAAAACTGGTACATTTTTATGCAAATGTACCAGTTTTGTGTTATTTTGTATGAAAATGCAGCAAAAGCAAAAACAGCTCAGTTCCATTATGTATACTCAAACACACATACACATGTCTTTGTAATGAAATTGAATGCACCAAAAAGCATATTTCATAAAATGGCTGTGGAAGCCACTGTAATGGCTTGGATGACTCATCCTTTTGCATAACTTCAATTACCTTGTTGCTATGGTGCCAAACCCCTCTATACCTCTATATAGCACCATTTTACATTTGATGCCTTCAGAGGAGGATGCAGTGGTAGAGGCACACTGTTCACTAGTTCACTTCAGCTCAATGAAGACCACTTAGAGTTCTTTTTAGTGTTCAACTTTTGTTTTTCATTTATTTTTATCAACTCACAAGTTTTTGTTGTTATCTAAATGTTGCACAACCATCGGTCACACATGGTATACATTTGTAGGTGGGAAGTTGTTTGCAAACTCTGAGCAGATATCTGCTGCCTTACATGTCACTGTGACACCCCTCCCATTCTGTTTTGTTTTTTCCTCTTGTACCATTTGATATTATGGGTGACATCAAGGCTGTAATCACTAGTGGAATGGAAGCGGATGGGATAATGGAAATGATTCTCTGGGACTGATCCCACTGGAGATAGGAGCATTTTGCTCACATTCAGGTGAATCTGAGTTTAATTCACAATTTTAAAATCATGATGATGGAATATTTGACTGCTTGGATGACAGTGCTATAAAAATTACTATAAAAAGGTTTTTTTATCATGCAAAAAAAAGGACTGTACTGCTGAGATCTCCTTTCTTTTCTAATATAGCTACTGATAATCAGTGACAAATAAACACTTCCCTTTCTCCCTTTTTCAAATATGCCATTGGGAAGCAGAGCAGATGTTGCTCTTTGGTTTGTCTATATTGTTGACATTTGTGTCCGGCTGTTGCTAAAGGATGAGTCTTTGTTTCCAAGCCAAAACTGAATCATAGCATTGACAATCTCATAATAAAATAAACAACATGAGGCCATTAGTCTAAAAAGAGAGTAAACTGAATGGAGGCTTTTTTTAATGTTTACTGATTTGTTGCTTTTGATGAGATTAAGACAGAAGGGGAGGAAAAAAGAGATATGAAGTGACAGACCAGAAGTGAGGGTACAGTGTCTGCACGTTTATGTATACTTGCATCAAAAAATTGACGTACAAGCATCAATCTAAAAAGTATTAAAAAAATTTAAGATGACAGAAACAATGACGTCAGTGTACCTTAAAATCATTGTTTGAGTCATGTATGCAGCGAGTATTGTCCATGATCTTTCTAGATGTACCTTGTTGTAACCATCGCAATAAACATGCGTTTGCTGGATGTAAATATGCACATGTCAATGACTACTTTTGCTACACATAAAGAAAAAAATAAAGTCAATTATTTTTATTACAAAAATGCTTCATTGTGGACAGAGAGAATTTTTACACCAAATGTCCCTGGATAGCCATCTCACTGAACCTGGACATTTCCGTCACTCAGGCGTATAATTTGTTATAGGGATTGTCCTCGGTGCTGCCACTGTTGGCCAGGAAGATATATTACAGCAATACTAACTATTAAATGAATGCTTCCCGCTTGGTTGGGGAGAAAAAGTGTTTGGTTTAAGAAACTTATAAAAACATATTTTCTCACTTGGTTCTAGTCTTGTTTCTCCAGGTTTTGGATTTGTCTTTGTTATTTCTGCCTCCTCTCCTGTACAATGTGAGCTAAATGGAATTTAGTATGTGCTGCGAAGATCTTTGAAAAATTACATTTCTGCAACAGCCACAGATACCAGATCTTTTTTCCATTTAGATTTTTTGATTGCTGTTGAGTATTTGAGTAGATGTAAATGTAAAAATAATGTAAAATGAAGGTAATGTCAACAAATCTAACAAAATGCTTCTTAAATAAATTGCCTACCCTTGCTTTAAATGGACAAATATGCTAGATCTGGTATATTCTGAAACCTATCTTTTCCTTCTCATATATACATCATGATAAACAAATCAAATCTTGGGTTAAGAAAGTTAATCCCCAGTGATCCCTAGGTAGTCCTTTAGGCTGATTACAGCACAGACGGTGGGAGGAAACAGAAGACAGGATTTGGCTTGCTTTGATACGTCATACTGCTCCAGAGTGGGAGTGTTCAGCAGGGTGATTATATGTTAGAGGAGTCATTAGGGGAGATGCTGATTGTGGGCTGCAGCGATGTGCTAACACTATACACGAGTAATCACAAACGCATTCTGTGAAGCACTGAGCACTGAAACTTGGAGGTGTTATTTTTATTTATTTTATTTAACCAGCAATAAAAGGTAGCAGGACAAATAACACTGTTGCAGACAGAAGAAATACATAAAACAATTTAAAACAGACATGGTTAGATGGGACATGCATTAGTAAATGAAAACAGCCAAAACAGGGACTGGATCTAAGGCTACGACACAAGTGGAGAACAGTGAAGACAGAGAGCATGCTAGGTGATAGAGTGAGGAAAAAGTAACACACGGCTGGGCAGAGGCAGGGAGGAGGGAATGAGGGCTGAGATAAGAGAGGAGTAAAGTGGTTGATGCTTGCAGCTCTGCCCATGGAGAGGTGCAGTGATTCATGATGTCACGTGAAGACGGGGTGACTCATCCACCAACATCATCATGCAGCAACTGCAGAACACCCAAACACACACACACACACACACACACACACACACAAAAGTGCACACATTAGACATATGTATACATGCATGCTCAAGCATACAAACTACAAGCTGATTAAACATATTGATAAGAATGTAAATTCTCAAAAGTAAAAACAAAGCAGTGTGCTCATTAAAACATGTAGAGCAGCACATTTATGTCCTAATAACAAACTGTTGAGGTTGCTCACAATAGGATTCAGGAGCAGACACTGAGGCAGTAGTAAGGGATGAACACAGGAGATTTATTAACAATTTACAAGGAACATGCAAGGATGTGATCCTGTCGACAGGGGCAAAAAAATGGTCCAAAAACACTGGGTAAAGCTCCCTCTCACCAGAGCAGCAACCAGAGGCATATGTAAAACCATATGAAGACATGTGCTGAAGATATTGAGCTTGACTTAGTGAGCACAGCGTGTGCTCAAGCAGTGATTGTACAGCTCTCCTGGCTCTGATTGGTTGTTTTCATTCAGGTGCAGTGGATTATTTCAAATGCCATTAGGAGCAGTTCACTAACTAAGACCACGCCAACATGAGTATGTATAAAAAGGTAGTTTATTCAGATATGACGGAGGGATCAAGGGGAGAAGGGTGAAAGGGGAGAGGGATGAAGGGGTCGAGAGAAGAGGGATGGAGGAGGTTGTTTAGGGTTTGGTGGCCGGAGCGGCTAGGGGTCGAGACTCAGGGTGGGGGCTCATCTCGATAACCGGCTAGCTTATCAACCCCCAGTGGTTCCTGTGGTAGAAAAAAAAAAGATGATGAATTGGTGTTGGGCTGAGATTGAGGTCAGTCTGTGGGTGAACTTCATAATGAGCGACCTTGGTTTATGATGTCAACAGCAGTGTGGTTGTCTGTGTGTGCCAGAATGGCTTTGGACCACTCATGCCCCAAAAGAATGGCGGCGGTGATAATTGGGTACGGTTTGGGAGAGTGAGGATGGTTCTGGCGGCCACTCTCCACCATCTGAATCCGTGGTAGCCGCCGAAACCGATGGAGGGGGCTGCATCGGCGTATAAGTTGATGTCTTCGGGTTGGGTTATGTGGTCGTAGTAATAGAAAGAGATGCCTTTCCGAGATGAAAGGAAGTCGTGTCATAATCTCGCTCATTTTACCAGTGTCATTGAGTACTGCATTATCATGGAAGGACGGTGCTGCGGCGGATAGTGTTGGTAAGTGGGAAAGGAAGGATCGGCCTTGTGTGATGATGCGGATGGGGATGGTTAGGTGTCCAAGAAGAGTGAGAAATAAGCAACAGTAGGAGGTATTTTGTATTGTACGAAGAAATATGAGGTTGGGACGGAGGCTCAAAAAAGGAAGTGGATCAAATATCTTGGGGCTGCTCTAGCACCCGAACACGGGGCTGACAGTGAGTAATATAGACAATTCTGAGTAGTGCTAAAAGAAGATATTCTGGAAATCAAAGTGTATGGGCATCAATGCCTTGGAAGTGCTGGTAATGTCAGATTGGGACAACCAGGGTTGGGTGGCCGGTGATGGTTGGGGTTGGTGTTGTGTGAGCAGGTTGCGTGGTGCTTGGTGTGGTGGTGCCGTGGGGGAAAGAGATTGTTCTTCACCAGAGAAAGTCCTGGTGGTGATGCTGATATGGCTAGTGCGGTGGATTGGGAAAGGGGGAGGGGGCTGGTGGATGGACCTGTAATGAGCCGTTGTCAACTTCTTAGTTTGGAACAGAACTAGAAGCAGGTTCGTGGGAATCAGGATCGCAGAGAACCTGACATGGTTCTCTCTTATCCCCATGTTGATGAAGAAAGCTCAGAAACGACTATATTTCTTGAGGAAGCTTAAGAAGGCCAAATTCCCGTGCCAAGTTCTTGTCAGCTTTTACAGAGGAGCAATAGAAAGCATCCTGACTGAAAACATCACTAACTGACATGGGATGTGCACGGCCCAGGACCAGAAGCAGCGGGTGATTCAAACTGCTCAGAAGATCATTGGTACCCATCTACCGAGCATCAGTGATATCGGTGAGGTGAGGTGCCTGCAGAGCCCAAAGGATACTAAAAGACAGTACCCACCCAGCCACAGCCTGTTCACCCTGCTGCCTTCTGGGAAGAGATGTAGAAGTTTCTGCTGCCACACCACCAGACTGCAGAGCAGCTTCTTCCCCCTAAGCTATCAGACTCTTAAATTCTAATTCATCCTCAGCACTGCTCCACTGATGATAGTTTATTTCTGTTTACCATTTTTATAATTGCTTCTGTATAATGTATATTGTCTGCTATGTAGCAGAAGGGAGTCACAAAACTCAATTTCATCCTATAACCTGTTATATTGTAACAAATAAATGTATCTACCTACCTACCTTCCTAACTTGGCTGCTGCCAGGACAGACAGGAGGTTATGATGCATCTGGGATAAACTTTTACATTAGATGTCCTTTCTTCGTAGCTGTCATTTTAAAGCGACGTCAGTTAAACGTGTCGCACAGTTACATCATCTGTTCACTGTTTGAGCCTGCCACAGATCATATCTTCACAATTCAGAAACATGTCTGTCAAGATTATAACAAGTAGAAACATCTCGAGGTTCCAATAAACAGTCACTGATTACAGTAACTTTTTTTGCGGTGCGCCTGTTGTTTGTTAACAGGAGAAGATTTCAGTCCTTTGATGAAGTGTTTCATCATCAGTCTCTTTACGAAATGACACAGTAACATTTATCTCACATAGCACCAATTAAAACTGTCACCACAGGACTCTACTTTGGAATTACATATGCAGACTACATGGGCACTATTATTGTATTAAGCATGAAACACACATATTATTGTATTGTATTGTATGTTATTGATTAATTTAGTTTTAGTCTATAATCACCTTGCTAACTAAATGGTACATGGGCTACTTTTATTTTGAATGGTTTACCGGTTACTTTTGCTTCCAAAAAAGGAATAGACTACGTGACTTCCATTTTTGGTTTAATGATTCTGACAACAAATTCGGTTATGTCGTTTTTTGTTTTGAAACAAAATAATAGATAAACAGTATTTTTGTTTTTGAATAAGAAACAAATTACGGATTATCCAATGATACCCAGACCATTTGTATTCTCCTTTTTATTTTTTCCTGCTGTATTTGTGATGACGGGTTAGCCAGGCTGATGTTGTACAATCAGCCAGGTGCTACTATAGGTAGTGTTAATTGCTGTACTGAAAAGCAACAGGGGACAGCCAGTGGTGCAGTCAGAAGTCAAGATATGGGATTTGGTATTATTTTCTTTCCCTCAAAAAATATTTTTTATTATGAAACAACAATAAAACATATGCAACAACAATAAAATAATCAGTCAGTAAGACATAAGCAATAACGGACCTGCAAAACACACACGTTTGCACACTTTCAGCACAATGCGACACAAAGGTCAGTTTGTTTGTTTGGGGTTTTTTGGTTTTTTAAACCTGTCCTGCCCAGCAGCCTGGTTTAGAGTATGATGACCTGGATACCATATTGTGCCAGACAGATTTTACTTTAACAAGAGAGTATTAATGTACTCCTTTGTCTGTTTTATTATTTATTTAATTATGTATTGATTTGTCACCGGGCCGGACAGGGGGGCAGACACGGGGATGGGGGGCACAAACAGACAGCACAGAGAAAGGACAACACCTGCAAGAGAACAGGGATGGGGGCTTGAGGCGGAGAAAAAGCAACAACAAACAAACACAAACAAACAAAAAAGAAGACAACCAGCCGAACAGCAGCAATAAACAGCTGACATAGGAAGACAACGAAGAGAGAAATGAAAACAAGAAACAGTCAAGCACAATTATTAAACAACACAGCACAGCCATGAGAGCTGGAATAATAACAATTCATTTAAATAAGTAACTGAAAGAAAAGCATCAGGAATAATTCCACCAGGGACAACCTAAATTTGTTTGTGTTTGTGTGTGAGACGCAGCAACAGGCAGGCAAGAACCCCAGCAGCCAATAGGGGTGGGAGAAATGAATAAAAATAAAAAAATAAAATTGTGCACTGTGACCCCGACCCAACCAACAGACGCCCAAAAAAACGACCATCCAAATGCCAATCGACGCAATGCCGACGGAATGCAAAAGGTAGAACCCGTGGAAGAGCAGCGCCCGGACTGATTGCGGCGCGCACACAACAGAGACCAGCACACAACAGAGACCCAGCACCCCACCGCCGCGGAACGAACAACCAAACCGCCAAAACGCCATGCAATCATCGACATCAATGCCCAACGGGTTGGGCTTGACACCCAATGTCTGGCAGCCTCCCGCATATCCTGCGTGCGAGGTCGAGAACAAGACTGCGAAAGCATGCGGAGAAAAACACCAGCAGCAAGTCCCAGTCCGGCAGCAAACGCGCCGTGCAGGCCACCGTGCACCCGCCCATAAAAGTCTGCCGTCCCCCCAACTGCCGGAAAAATGAAGGCCGCCCGCCTCAGCCAACAACCCCCATGCACAACACGCCCCCAGGCTGCCGTGCAGCCCTCCAGAGACCCTGCACAGAAAAAAAAACAATGCATCAAGATGCATCGACAATCGCCCTACAATCCCATCGCAGCCCTCCGAACCGCAACCGGACCGACCTGCGCCCAGAGACCCCCACCCCCAGTAGTCAGGGCACCACACGACCCCCCAAAGCGCAAAGGACCCCAGACTACATGGGAGCTATAACCAGGGCCGATAGTCACCCAGCCCAGCCGGGGGTGGGACTATCGGCCAACCATCAGTCAACCATCCCCCAGGAAGAGGGCCAAAACCCACCCCAACAACACCGGCCATGTGCCACAGGGACTCCCGAATGCCCCCACTGTGAGAGAGCCAGCAGGGGTAGCAGTGGAAGCCCAGGTCCGGAGCAGGTCCCACGCCATACCACAATACGTATACATAGGGCTTACATTTACAACAGCAAACTTGTCCTTTTAGTCTTTACCTGGTCATTTCCATTTGAAGCGATTGTCTTTCTGGTGAAAGGGCTGAACCGTCATTGTGATCTTTCTTCCTCTGTTCTCTGCCGGATTGTATCCAAGAATATTTATTAACCATTGAGACTGGAATTGATAAATAAAAACAAGCCATAGTGGTCATGAATCGAAGTTTAATACTAAACTCCATATCTTGACATGAGACGGAACCACTGGCTGTCCCCTGTTGCCTTTCAGACAATGTTAGTAAGTACAGCAAGTATCAGCCAGACTAACTCATCATTACAAATACAGCAGGAAAAAATAAATAGGATATTACAAATCCGTAGCACAAAGTTTAATTTTTAAATGGCTGAACATTACTAACGTTTAATAAGCATAACATGACGTGTTTGGTTACAGTTCAGTAATAACTAACATTATATCCATTGTGCTTGTGCATTTTTTAAATACTGTAGTTACCCAGCTGTTTAATATACTGTTAGTCAGATCTGTTATGTTCAGCCACCTGGCTGAACGCTGGAGAGGTTGTGGACCCAAACGCAGACATAGAGATGGAACTGGTGAGTAGGTGAGGTTTATTGCCAAAACGGTGAGACTAACAGGTGATATGGTGTAAGCAGTCCAAAAACACTAAGCACAAAAATTCAAAACACAAAGGGGTGAGAAATCCAAAAAAAATATAAATCCACAAGAAACAGTGACAACACAGAATCCACACCAAAGCAATAAGCATAAAATCAACAATGAACTTGCAACAACCACTTAAATACACAGGTGTGGGGAGAAACTAATTACACACCGGTGACACTATTGAGACAATCAGAGACAGGCACAGGATGTAAAAAATGACAAGAGACACTAGGGCAGACTAACTACAAACTAAAACAGGAAGTAAAGCTGATGCACTCATAACAAGGAAATCTTGACAAATAAATGATCAAATTTACGCCCACACATTCTTCTTCTGGGACATAGGACATCTCTAGGTAGATCTACAATATTAGCCTAATATCGGTTCACACACAGGATTATCGCTGTATGTATGTAATGTAGCTCTAGTAAGAGATGCACAGATTACAGTTTTCCTGGCTGATTCCAATTACTGATTTTTTAAAAGGTCTGACCTGCCGATTCTAATTGTGGTTCTTTTTTGGTCAATTCTGATTTTCTTTCTTTTCAGAACTATAATTGACACCATACACAAACATTTTTTTTTAGAATCCCCATCAGCACCAGTATAAATGTTGGCTATTCTCACTGGGGTCCATTCAATTGTATGGTCATAATGAAACATTGATTATAAAATAACATGAGCATTTTCACTGTAAGGAGCTGAAAATAAATTGCAGTAGCCCATAAACTAGGCCATTTTAAAATATATTTTACTTTAAAATATTTGAAAGAATACATTATCTACTTAATTCTCCAACTTATTTTTGTGTTTAATCACAAACTACAGTAATCTGCTCACCTTGCTTTTCCCGTCAGACACACAAGCACACACCTACACCTGTCTGTCTGTCTGTCTGTCTCTCTCTGTATGCTCCGACTTTATTTGTCAACAGTTTTATTTAAAAGAACTCGTGTTTGGTATTTTTTCACCCGCAATTTTGTTTTCACAGCAGCAGATGAGCCGCGTGTGGAGGAGGCTTGTTGTTAATAATTACCAACAGAGACCAACCACCGTGGTATGAATGACATCGCCACCAACAGCTTTGTTCAGTGTTGCTTTACCTGGTCCATGATTTAAAATATCCACAGTGTCTCTTTCGGTGTGTTTCTCTGCAGATGTAAATAGTAAGCGCTGCTTCTTCTTCACTGTAGTGAATAACTTCCACACACCTAAGACATGTTATAGCCTGTGTGTGGCTGTGACATGAGGTTGAATGGTTTCTATTGTAGGTTTGAGAAGCCCACGGTCACACCTCTCGCATCACCCGCTCCAACACCATCTTCAAACAGTCACCTTCCACGACCGCCATGCTCTCACTTCTCCTCTCCGACCCCTCACCTGCACTCACGATTTGTGAAGAGGATGTGCGCCAGCAACATTCCCAGAGGCAGAAGATCAGGAAGTTTCCTGGCCCCTGCGATGTGTCTCCATCCTACCTGAAAATCTGTGCGGACCAGCTGGCCCCCATCTTCACTCAGATCTTCAACAGATCACTGGAGCTGTGTGAAGTTCCCTCCTGCTTCAAACGCTCCACAGTCATCCCGGTCCCCAAAAAACCCTCCATCTCTGGACTGAATGACTACAGGCCCGTCGCCCTGACATCTGTAGTCATGAAGTCCTTTGAAAGACTGGTGTTGGCCCACCTGAAGGAGATTACAGGCCCCTTGCTGGACCCCCTGCAGTTTGCCTACAGGGCTAACAGGTCAGTGGATGATGCTGTCAACTTGGGTCTGCATCACATCCTGCAACACCTCGACTCTCCAGGGACATATGCAAGGATCCTGTTCGTGGACTTCAGCTCGGCGTTCAACACCATCATCCCAGACATCCTCAGC
>NC_060161.1:6350020-6353163 GCF_021292245.1 Micropterus dolomieu
CTGTGACATCTTACATCAGTTTTTGTGAGGACATGTGTGTGCCGACTAAAACCTTACGCACATACAACAACCAAAAACCCTGGTTCACAGCGAAACTCAGGTAGCTTCGTCAGACCAAGGAGGAGGCCTTCAGAAGTGGGGACAGAGTCTTGTACAACCAGGCCAGGAACACTCTGACTAAAGAGGTCAAAGCTGCAAAGAGGTGCTACGCTGAAAAGCTAAATAACAGCTTTGCAGCCAACGACCCTGCCTCAGTGTGGAGAAGCCTACGGACACTCACAAACTACAAGAGACCATCCCCCAACAATGCTGGTACTCAACGACTGGCACACGAGCTGAATGGTTTCTACTGTAGGTTTGAAAAGCCCTGAGTCACACCTCTCCCCCACTCCAACACCATCTTCAAACAGTCACCTTCCCCCTCTGACCTCTCACCTGCACTCAAGATCTGTGAAGAGGACGTGAGCCACCTCTTGCAGAGGCAGAAGATCAGGAAGGCTCCTGGCCCCGACGGTGTCTCACCATCGTGCCCAAAAATCTGTTCAGATCAGCTGGCCCCCATCTTCACTCAGATCTTCAACAGATCACTGGAACTGTGTGAAGTTCCCTCCTGCTTCAAACGCTCCACGGTCATCCCAGTCCCCAGAAAACCCTCCATCTCTGGACTAAATGACTACAGGCCCGTCGCCCTGACATCTGTAGTCATGAAGTCCTTTGAAAGACTGGTGTTGGCCCACCTGAAGGAGATTACAGGCCCCCTGCTGGACCCCCTGCAGTTTGCCTACAGGGCTAACAGGTCAGTGGATGATGCTGTCAACTTGGGTCTGCATCACATCCTGCAACACCTTGACTCTCCAGGGACATATGCTAGGATCCTGTTCGTGGACTTCAGCTTGGCGTTCAACACCATCATCCCAGACATCCTCAGCACCAAACTCACCTAGCTCACTGTGCCAGCCTCCACCTGTCAGTGGATCACAAACTTCCTGACTGACAGGAGTCAGCAGGTGAGGCTGGGAAACATCACATCCAGCACCCGAACTATCAGCACTGGCACCCCCCAGGGGTGTGTGCTCTCCCCACTGCTCTTCTCCCTCTACACCAACGACTGCACCTCAGGAGACCCATCTGTCAAACTCCTGAAGTTCGCAGACGACACAACGGTCATTGGCCTCATCTGGGACAGTGATGAGTAGGCCTACAGACGGGAGGTTGATCAGCTGGCTCTCTGGTGCGGTCAGAACAACCTGGAGCTCAAAACTGTGGAGATGACCGTGGACTTCAGAGGAGCCCCCCCACTCTGCCCCCCATCATCATACTCAACAGCCTCTGCTGTGGAATCCTTCAGGTTTCTGGTTTCCACTATATCCCAGGACCTGAAGTGGGAGCCCAACACTGACACGATCATCAAGAAGGCCCAGCAGAGGATGTACTTCCTGCGTCAGCTCAGGAAGCTCAACCTGCCTAAGGAGCTGCTGATCCAGTTCTACACAGCCATCAACCAGTCTGTTCTCTGCACCTCCATCACTGTCTGGTTTGGATCTGCCACCAAAAAGGACAACCTGACCCTGCATTCAGGACTTATACATTTCCAGAGTCAGGAAACGGGCAGGAAACATCACTGCAGATCCATCTCACCCCGGACACAACCTGTTCCAACTTCTCCCCTCTGGTAGGCACTACAGAGCACTGTACGCCAAAACCAACAGACTCAGGAACAGTTTCTTCCCACAAGCCGTCACTCAGATGAACTGCTGATTTCTGACTCACAGTGTCAGGAACAATTCCTGTGCAATTACCCAGTAACTCTGTCTCTAATCAGCACCTGTTTACTGGTTTCCACTTATTATCTATTTATTCACCATTCTCTATTTCAGTGCTGTTCATACTATGTCATATTGTATGTACTGTATACCAATACACCTACCTCAGGTCATAAGGTCATAGGTCTTATTTATTTTTTCCAGCATCCTTTGCACTATGCTCCATCACACTGTGTACATGTGTACATGTATGCATGTATGTGTATGTGTACCTGTATATCATATCCACCTTCAACATGTACATAATGAGAATAGTTTACTCTTGCATCCTTTGCACTCTGATCACTGCACTATTTGTCAATATGTCTATATTGTTTTGTTCATAGTGTGTATATTAGTGTTGACTATTCTGTAGTTTGTGTCTGATTTTATTTTATTATTATTATATTATTATTTTATTATTGTATAAGCAAGCACATCGTGAGCAATGTACAATCCTGAGTCAAATTCCTCGTATGTGTACACATACCTGGCAATAAAAAACTGATTCTGATCTGGCAGTAGCTACTTACAGCTGTGGAAAGAACGCCTCTCTCCCTCGTTCTCCATTCTTCCTTTAGGTTTTGGCTATCAGCAGCCATGAACAACAAAGTCTGGTGCCGCTGAGCTGCCGCACAGTCATGGATTTAGTTATTAGGAAAAGTAATATTTTTACATTAACGCGTTACTAGTATCGCGTTACTGCCCAACACTGAATATGACACATCCATATAGAGCTTCCGGTAAGTTTGCTTCCCCACTTTTCTTTTCCTCTTCAATGTTTCTTGTCAGAATCTCCTGTATGGAAACGGTTTCAGACACCATGCTGTGGCCAATAACCTCTACTTTGATCCTAAAGAGATGGAAAAGTTGTTGTCTGTCTCTGAGCTCATTGTTTGTTTCTCCTCAAAGACTTTTTACATGTTGGCTGCCCCCTTCCTCTTCTTCCTTCTCTCCCAGTCTCGCTCGTTCCCTCCTTTTTTCTGCAGCGCTGACAAGGCGTTCTACTGTTTACCGCTTAAGTGCTGTCAAGGAAAGCAGATGCCATGCTTGTGAGGAGTATTTCTACAACTACATCTCTATCTGTGTGTTCTCTTTCTAAGCATCGTATGCCTACTTGCCTGCGCCATCTCCTGTGTCTGCTTTTTGTATGTATAGAAATGACAGAGAGCCTGTCTCAGCTGAGTCCCTCGACAAGGATTAGATATTGTCATCTTTTATCAGCAGTCACGTCTTTGCCAAGCTCTGACAGTCTCTCAGGGACTGCCATTTGCTGTAACATCTTTCTGTTGTGTGTGTGTGTGTGTGTGTGTGTGTGTGTGTGTGTGTGTGTGTGTGTGT
>NC_060161.1:6353263-6368228 GCF_021292245.1 Micropterus dolomieu
AAGTCCTTTGTCTGATGCAATAAGGAGGTTGTTAGTAATTTTCACCAGTGCTGTCTCTGTGCTATGATGAGCTCTAAATCCTGACTGAAAATCCTCAAATAAACTATTGCTCTGTAGAAAGTCACACAGCTGTTTAGCAACTGCTTTCTCCAGGACCTTAGAGAGAAATGGAAGGTTAGATATAGGTCTATAGTTGGCTAAAACATCCGGATCAAGTTTGGGCTTTTTCAGAAGAGGTTTAATTACAGCTACTTTAAAGTACTGTGGTACATAGCCTGTTGATAAAGATAGATTGATCATATCTAGTATAGAGGTACTGACTAAGGGTAAAACATCTTTAAGCAGCCTAGTCGGGATGGGGTCTAAGAGGCAGGTTGATGGTTTAGATGAAGAAATTATTGAAGTTAGTTGGTAAAGATTGAGGGAAGCAAAACAGTCCAAACATATATCTGGTTCTACAGCTGTTTCTAAGGTTCCTGAGTTTAGAGATAAGTTGGTGCCAGTTGAGGGCAGGTCTTATGTATATTACTCATTTAGCATTTTTAACTTGACCAGGTATGATACATTCTATAGGCATGTTAACCAAATGGCAAACTTTAAGGGCATTCAACCTCTGAGCATCATTTCTGAAGAAAACAAGTACATTTCCATTCATCGTCGTTTTATAATTTATCTTTTCCCATTTTGTTTTTCAAATCCTCTGACAGTCTGAGAGGGTTTAAGGCCTTGTCACTCCATCCATCCATAAATCCAACGTCAACCGCTTGTCCTGCGTACATGGTCGCATCAGGCTGGAGCCAATCCCAGCTGACATCAGGCAAAAGGTGGGGTACACCCTGGACAGGTCACCAGTCTATCGCAGGGCCACACATAGACTTTTAAACTTGCAATTGAATCGAATTGAACAGAATTAGATTGTATCCACAGCTTATTTTAAATGACAAAAACTTTTTATCAACTTTTGTCAGAATTGCTTTGATCAAATAACTTCAAAAATTGTGATGAAACAGAGAAAATTTTTAGTTGAATAAGACTAGAAAGTGTTGAGAATTTTTTTTGACATTTTGTGGGTTTTGTAAGAATTCAGCTGGGGGGTGTCTTACCCCATATTACTCAAATAATAATTCTCTAAAGCAGGTGAAATCATCTCCAAAAAAAGAAACCGCCTGAAGCCCAGCACTGTAGAAAAGTTATTTTTAAATATAAATGAATAAAATGTTGTTTCTTTTACCTAAAGTCACAAACCAAGTCATCATATGTCCTTTGTTTCCACTTTCCATTGTATCATAAAGACAGACACTATATTAAGAAAGCATCACACACTAAAGCCATGGTGCCATTAGAATCACTCTGCCTGTTTTACAGTTATTGTCCACTTGATGGCACACTAGAGTTAATGAAGCACCATGAATTGGATGGAAACCTTCATGAAGCTTCATCTCGCCATCACTACATACTACTCCGAGATGCAGCAGAGGATTCGAGGCAACAGGAATGATAATGAACCAAGATGTATTTTTTGTTATTGTTTAAAACTATTGCAACGCAACCAATGACATGTTGCATTCTGCAACCCGGAAGCAGTTAGACCTCTAGCCTTCAAATTAAAGTCATACACTAAAACGTCAATGGATTATACTTTTTTGTATACCTGTGTTGTGTGTGTTGACGGTGTTGACAAGATGTTCTCTACTCTACTTTTTGTCTGCCAACAAATGATGGAAAAGTATCACATTTACATTGTTTAATTGTAAATAATAATGTTAATAAGTTTAATATGCGATCAGTAACAAAAAATGTAAATGTAAAGGTCATATTAAATTTGTTCCATTTCTTTTTTATGTATTCAATCAAAGTGCATAAACCTTATTTTATACAGTGTGTGGCACAAACAAATGTTTAAAAAAGCTTGTGAACCCATTTACAAACCAGGAAACCCCAACCCTAAAAAGGTAAAGGAGCTCAACAGCTTTTTCTTGTCTTTGTTTTTGTGAAGAAATAAGGTCAACATCAGCCCTGAAAGAACGACTGCATCTGTGGGAATTTGCGACATCGCGCCTTTATTCTGAAAATACTGCACAGGCGTTTGGTTTACGGCTTTACCGGATGGTCTCTATCGGGAGGCAGGGGACGAGTTCAAACTCAGAGCGTTTTGCTACGTTTTGTCGGCGTTGAAGCCGCTCGGGGTTTAAATTCACTTTTACGTATAGAGGATGTGTATACTAGCAGACACAGCTCTCTGAGTGAGTCTTTAGGTCCGGTCTAGTTGTTTTAAGAGCTCGGTTTCAATCAGCAACGTGAGTCGAGATGAAACCGCCGCCTCGAACACGAACTAAACCAGACCGCAACTTGAAACCTGAACCGGTACCGCAGCGTTCAGGCAAACTGGCCGGTAAGTGGCAGCGACCGGAGCAAAGGAAGCTCCTGGATGCCCTGAAAAGACTCAGCAAGACCGCCGGAGGTCTCGGAGACATCGACTATGCTTTTCTAAGAAAATACGTGCCTACTCGGTCCGTTGCAGAGGTAAGTTTACCAAATGTAAATATAACGTTAACGTTGTTCGGTCCTGCTCGGCAGCTCGGCTCGATGTGAACCAAAGACGACAAACGTCTGAAGCTAAACACGGAACACATAATAAAACGAGGGGAAGTTAACTTCGAGCGATCGATTCTCCGTTTTTGCATCTCTTACTCAGAGTAACGCCTTACAAAAGTAACACAATTAACGTTAAAATAATGTATTGCTTTTGCTCGTGGTGCTACTTTTTCTTTTTTGTTTTTATTTACATTTTCAAATTAAATAAACAAACAGGGCTCAGATGCAGCTATTGCCAGGTGTTTACAGTCGTATTCAATACAGCAGTAGGAGGAAAGGTTGTCAATACAGGAACACAAGTAGTAATTTAGCTTTTTCAAAATGAGTTAAAAATGGGTTCCAAGAACGGAAAAAAGGGTCTGTTTGACTGGTGCGGAGTTTCTCCATTTGTATTATGGATAGCATATCAATGACCCATACCTGAAAGGAAGACTTCCATTCCTTCAATATCAGTCTCTTGGCAACTATCAGTCCCAGTTCCAATGGTTGCCGCATAATAGTTGGAATTGTCTTCAAGTCCAGCCTCGGGCTGAAGGGGCCGCTCATATGCTTTGGAGTACCAGTCAAATATTCTAGACCAAAAGTTTGCCAGTGAAGAGCAGGCCCAAAAAGCATGGGACAGTGTAACGTCACACACCGGGGAAACTGATGGATATATTCTATGTAATTTGACTTTGGAATAATGCAAGCGATGTACAATCTTAAATTGAATTAGTTGGTGTCTGCTGTTTATAGAGCAGAAATGAATATTAGACAAACAGGTGTTCCACATGGATTCAGATAATTCCACACCTAACTCTTCTTTCCAAGTATCCCTAGTTTTCACAGTGTGCGCAACAATACAGTCATCAAATGGACGTACAATTCTCGAAATAAGACGCTTGGAGAGAGGAGGGCTCTTGCAAATATCATAAATTTCATGCTCCAGGGGTAGATTTTGAAAATCTTCAATTTTTGATTGGGCGCAATGCCTTACCTGCAAATACCGAAAGAAATGGGAATTAGGGAGATTGTATTTTCCTTTCAGTTGGCTGAATGATGCAAATTTACCGTCAATGTACAGATTATTAACTGAAACCAAGCCCCTCTTTCTCCAATCATGGTACAGTATGTCATGCCAGGCAGGCAGAAAACAATGGTTAAAACATATAGCTGTTTGTACTGATGTATTTGGTAATTTATAAACTGATAAGCATTTCCACTCCTCCAATCTGAAGCCCCTTCATCTGTGGGTGCTCTCTTATTATTACAGCAAGAGGCTCCAGTGCAATAGCAAAGAGCGCCGGAGATAATGGACAGCCTTGCTGAACCGAGCGTTGCAAAAAAAAAAGGGGCTGACCAATCACCATTCGTCAAAACAGAACAGCACGTTTTTGCATATATCAGTTTCACCCAAGAGATTAAAATTTCCCCGAATCCAAACCTGCGTAGTGACTCAAACACTCGACCTGATCGAAGGCTTTGTGCGCGTCAAGGGACAAAATAGAAGCTCCATTGGTACCACTAAAATCAGAGTAAATGGTATTGAGTAGCCGCCTGACATTAGAAAAAGAGAGTCTGCCGGGAATAAACCCTGTCTGGTCAAGATGGATGATAGAAGCCCGATATTTGTTCAATCTAGTAGCCAAGATTTTTGTTATTTTGAAGCGCAATTGGCCTAAAGCTTGCAGGGTCGGTTTCGTCTCTGCCATTTTTTTAAAATTAGAGAAATGTTTGCTTCATAAAGGGTTGTTGGCAGTTTTCCATCATTTTTAGAATTATGCATCATCCTGAGCATAAGTGGTGCAAGAACATCACAAAATCTCTTGTAGAACTCTGCGCAGTAACCATCGGGCCCAGCAGCCTTGCCTGATGGAAACTACTTTATGGCATTGATGACTTCCTGCAGTGTAAAGTCTGAATCAAGACATTTTGTAGCAGCATCACTCACTTTGGGCAATGATATAGAGTCAAAGAAATCATTCAAGTTAGATTGTGAAACATTGTGTTTTAAGGAGTAAAGCTCAGAATAGAATTCACTGAAACTACGCTTTATGTCAGCAGGATTGGTTAGAAGAATGCCTGTTTTAGACTTAATACCACTAATTGCTCTTGAAGCCTGGGCCTTTAAGCCTTTAAGCTGTTGTGCTAACAGTTTACCTGGTTTATCCCGAAGCTGTTTCTGCCTTAATTTCAAAAGTAAGTTCTTAACTCTCATAACATCATTGTATTCATATTTGTAAATGCTCCATACTTGTATAGCGCCTTTCTAGTCTTTTCGACCACTCAAAGTGCTTTTACACTACATCTGCATTCACCAGTCACACACATTCATACACTGAGCCTAAGTGCTCAAACGGAAACTAACATTCACACACATTCATACACTGGCGGAATAGCCAGTTCAGTATCTTGCCCAAGGACACTTCGACACGCAACCAGGGGGAGCCAGGGATTGAACCGCCGACCTTCCGATTAACGGCCAACCCGCTCTACCTCCTGAGCCACAGCCGCCCTATTTAATATTAAATCATATTTAAGCTTCAATATCTCTTTATAGAGATCCGGTGATTTAGAAATTCGGCAGGTTCTTTCCAAAATAGAAAGAGTGTTGTTAATTTCAAGTAGCCTCATCTCTCTCTCCTTTTTAATGGCTGAGGTGTAGGAGATTATATCACCACGCAAAACGACTTTTAATGTTTCCCATAGGGTCAAGTCAGATACTTCACCATTATCATTTAATTCTATAAAATCTTCCAATTTAGAGATTATATTCTTAGCAAAGTTGTCATCACTTAGAATATTTGGGATGTGGAAAGTGCTGTTTACCCAGCGTTAGAGCGGCTATCACTAGCACTAGCCCCGCTAGCATTAGCACTGCCGATGTATCCATCGATGGTCTTGGGCTTCCCAGGAGGGTTTCTTTGCCTCAACATTTTCAAATTAGCAAAGTTCAACGAATGAAATAGGCGAGCGAGCAAAAAATATCAGCTCTTGGACAGTTTTATCGTGGTATTCGGTAATTTTGCATAAGTTGCGGTGGAGAGCACAAGCTAAGCACGTCTACATCCTACGCATGCGCACTAGCGCCCCCGCTCGTGGTGCTACTTTTAATCATCAATGGGTTCAGCCTGCACAGAGAGAGGAGTTTGTTAAAGTACGAATCAGAATCAGAAGGAGCTTTATTGCCAAGTAGTGTTTTACACATACAGTGAGGAAAATAAGTATTTGAACACCCTGCTATATGATCTAAAAAAATAAATAAATCCAGAAATCACAATGTATGATTTTTTAACTATTTATTTGTATGATACAGCTGCAAATAAGTATTTGAACACCTGTCTATCAGCTAGAATTCTGACTCTCAAAGACCTGTTAGTCTGCCTTCAAAATGTCCACCTCCACTCCATTTATTATCCTAAATTAGATGCACCTGTTTGAGGTCGTTAGCTGCATAAAGACACCTGTCCACCCCATACAATCAGTAAGAATCCAACTACTAACATGGCCAAGACCAAAGAGCTGTCCAAAGACACTAGAGACAAAATTGTACCCCTCCACAAGGCTGGAAAGGGCTGTATTATCCACTATCCACTGTATTAAGGAGAGGATGACCGGGGCCATGTATTGCGAGATTTTGGCAGGCTGAACTTCTTCAGCTGCCGCAGGAAGTACATCCTCTGCTGGGCCTTCTTGGTGAGGGAGGTGATGTTCAGCTCCCACTTGAGGTCCTGGGAGTTGATGGTACCCAGGAACTGGGAAGTCACAAAGGGTGATGGGGGAGGGTGGGGCTGTGCTCTTTCTAAAATCCATGCCGCGTTGAGCTCGAGACTGTTCTGGCTGCACCAGGTCACCAGATGGTCGATCTCCCACCTGTAGGTGGACTCGTCCCCACCAGAGATGAGCCCAATGAGGGTGGTGTCGTCCGCAAACTTGTCAGACTGATGACTGGAGGTGCAGCTGTTGGGAGAAGAGAAGGGGGGGAAAGAACGCAGCCTTGAGGGGAACCGGTGCTGATGGTCCTGGAATCAGAGACATGTTTTCCCAGCTTCACGTGCTGCTTCCTGTCCGTCAGGAAGTCTGTGATCCACATGCAGGTGGAGTCAGGCACGTTCAGCTGGGAGAGCTTGTCCTGCAGCAGGGCTGGGATGATGGTGTTAAAAGCAGAGCTGAAATCCACAAACAGGATCCTGGCGTAGGTTCATGGGGAGTCCAGGTGCTGGATTGTACGTTGCTCACGATGCGCTTACTCATACTCATAATAAAGTCTGACACAGACTTCAATGTAGACAACACAAATATACACACTATGAACAAAAACAATATAGACATATTGAAAAATAGTGCAGTGAGCAGAGTGCAAAGGATGCAGGAGTATGTACATGTCGGAGGTGGATGTGATCTACAGGTACATTTACATGCATACATGTACACAATGCAAAGGATGCTGGAATAAATAGGTATTAGTATTTTGTGCAGGAGTAATGACTTGAGGTAGGTGGATTGGTATACAGTATCTACAATATGACGATATAACAGTATGAACAGCACTGAAATAGAGAGTGGTGAATAAATAATAAGTGTTAGCCAATGAACAGGTGGCTGATTAGAGACAGAGTTACTGGGTTATTGCATAAGAATTGTTCCTGACACTGTTCATCAGAGTGATGGCTTGTGGGAAGAAACTGTTCCTGAGTCTGTTGGTTTTGGCGTACAGTGCTCTGTAGCGCCTATCAGAGGGGAGAAGTTGGAACCGGTTGTATCCGGTGTGAGATGGATCTGCAGTGATGCTTCCTGCACGTTTCCTCACTCTGGAAATGTATAAGTCCTGAATGGAGGGCAGGTTGGCACCGATGATCTTTTCTGCAGTCCTGACTGTCCGTTGTAGTCTGTTCCTGTCCTTTTTGGTGGCAGATCCAAACCAGACAGTGATGGAGGTGCAGAGGACAGACTGGATGATGGCTGTGTAGAACTGGATCAGCAGCTCCTTAGGCAGGTTGAGCTTCCTGAGCTGACGCAGGAAGTACATCCTCTGCTGGGCCTTCTTGATGATAGTGTCAGTGTTGGGGTCCCACTTCAGGTCCTGGGATATAGTGGATCCCAGAAACCTGAAGGATTCCACAGCAGACACAGGACTGTTGAGTATGGTGATGGGGGGGCAGAGTGGGGGGGGGCTCCTCCTGAAGTCCACGGTCATCTCCACAGTTTTGAGCGTGTTAAGCTCCAGGTTGTTCTGACCGCACCAGAGAGCCAGCTGATCAACCTTCCATCTGTAGGCCGACTCATCACCGTCCTGGATGAGGCCAGTGACCCAGGGCTCTACGCTAAGGTTTTGCCCAAGGAGCACATGTGCTCCTAAATGAAAAACACAAAGAAATTTAGGAGCACAGTAAAAAATGTTAATGTAACACAGAGTTTTACAAACTTTATTATATACATATTTATACTACGTGTGTGCTCCTTCTTTTTGTGTTCAATGATGGTGTGAAACCATTAGAGGCCTTAAACATTTGTTGAAGCTTTTGAAAATATTGAAACGGATGTTTTGAAAAATAGGCATTGAAACAGTTTTTAAAACACTGATCACTCATCACAAAAAACATTACTGTGATTGATGCTTATGTAGTTTTTGAACCAGGGATGGATTCACGATACACCAGCAAACAACCCACACCTAATGTAAACAAGACTACTGAACAGTATTAACGCATAGGCTACGCCGTTGATTCGATGCAGAATTTTAAATCACACTTTTCAGTCACTTTAGTAAAACAGAACAGGGGGAACGTGTTGCTCTCAGGAGGAGGCTAGGAGCTACTGGCACACAAATACTAATACTCATTTAAACTAGTTCTAATATAAATAGAATGTATGTTAATATATTAATGATTTAATTTTTCTATATGCATTGTAATTTTATGTAATAATATACTATATAGCTCACCACAGGTATAATATTTATTCCAGTCGGACAAAACAGCAGTTTCATGTTTATGAGTTGTTTTCAATCATTAAATTCTTGTGCAAGAAAAATGGCCTACATTGGTCTCTTAATTTGTTAATGCTGCTAACGTTATCTCATTAATTATCAGAAACATTCATACAAGAAGGGTACAATGTTTTAAAAGTTTACTGTAGCACGTCAAACTTTTTTTAATGTCCCATGCAGGCTGTGATTGGTCAGTTGATGAAAAGTGAAACTGACGAGCACATCTATTTTATGAAAAGTTGAACATGTTTCAAGAAAAGGCACCTGATATAGCTAAATAGCCAGCTAGCGAAACCCACAACCTCCTTATCTTCTCCCTGCTGTCTTCACCGCTCCAGCTGCTGACATCTCGGTCTTTGTTTTGAAAGGAATTGCTCAAGCAGCCACCGAGCGATCCGCCCACCGGGATCTCTCCCAGTGCTGGCTGGCTTTTTTCCTGCCAGAGTTTTAACAACTCTGATATGATTGACACCAGCTTTGTGTCACATCCTGCCGCTACTCGGGGCGGGGGTGTTTTGAACCATTAGCGGTGCCACAGCGGGCGGGGAGGGTTAGCCTACGGTAGGTTGTAGTTACTCACACATTGTGCTTGTAAATCATTTTTCTGGTTTGCACGTATCGTGTGATATTCCCCAGTCTCACCTGCTGACTCCTGTCAGTCAGGAAGTTTGTGATCCACTGACAGGTGGAGGCTGGCACAGTGAGCTGGGTGAGTTTGCTGCTGAGGATGTCCGGGATGATGGTGTTGAACGCCGAGCTGAAGTCCACGAACAGGATCCTTGCATATGTCCCTGGAGAGTCGAGGTGTTGCAGGATGTGATGCAGTCCCAAGTTGACAGCATCATCCACTGACCTGTTAGCCCTGTAGGCAAACTGCAGGGGGTCCAGCAAGGGGCCTGTAATGTCCTTCAGGTGGGCCAACACCAGTCTTTCAAAGGACTTCATGACTACAGATGTCAGGGCGACAGGCCTGTAGTCATTCAGTCCAGAGATGGAGGGTTTTTTGGGGACTGGGATGACTGTGGAGCGTTTGAAGCAGGAGGGAACTTCACACAGTTCCAGTGATCTGTTGAAGATCTGAGTGAAGATGGGGGCCAGCTGGTCAGCGCACATGTTCAGGCAGGATGTAGATACACCGCAGGGGCCAGGAGCCTTCCTGATCTTCTGCCTCTGGAAGAGGTGGCTCACGTCCTCTTCACAGATCTTGAATGCGGGTGAGGGTGGGTGGCAGTGTGTCAGAGGGGGTACAAAAAAGACATTCAGCTCGTCTGCCAGTCGTTGAGTACCAGCAGTGTTGGGGGATGGTCTCCTGTAGTTAGTGAGTGTCTGCAGGCCCCTCCACACTGAGGCAGGGTCGTTGGCTGCAATGCTGTTATTTATTATTATTCTTTTCAGCATAGCACCTCTTTGCAGCTTTGACCTCTTTAGTCATTGTGTTCCTGGCCTGGTTGTACAAGACTCTGTCCCCACTTCTGAAGGCCTCCTCCTTGGTCTGACGAAGCTGCCAGTGTTTTGCTGTGAACCAGGGTTTTTGGTTGTTGTATGTGTGGAAGGTTTTAGTCGGCACACACATGTCCTCACAAAAACTGATGTAAGATGTCACAGTGTCAGTTAGTTTGTCCAGTGGCTGCAGCCTCAGAAACACTCCCAGTCAGATTCGACTTAAGTCCCCATAATGTGTATCTGGGGGTTGGGGCCGACCATAAATTTGGTTTTCTTAGTATTTAGCACTAACTTGACTATTACTTTTGCCAGTAAAGAGAAATGTAACGGATTACTATTTCCAAAACCGTTATATTATTACAGTTACTAATGCAAGTAACGCTGCGCTACTGAACGCACCATCCCTGACGTGAATTCGTAACAGGTCAGAGGCACCGGACCTTATGTTGTTAAAGTCAGCTGTTAACCAAAAAACTAAAGGAAGACTGGAGAACAGAGAGAGAGAGAGGTATTTTTGACAGCTGTAAGTAACTTTATTGCCATTATTGTGTCACAGTCTATGATGCAAAGAACATTGCCGTCCGTTGTAAACCTCGTGCGACCAGCAAAAAGTTTTTGACCGCGAACAATTCTACATTTATACTTAGGCTAATTGAAGCATCAGCTAAAGCAACACAGAAACCTGAAACTCAGAAACTTCTGTGTAACTTGCGCGATCCCGTGAAACTGTCACGGGCGTTCGTCTAACCCTCAGAGACTGATCTGCTGCTGATCAGTTCCCTGAATAATATAACTGTTTCTTTAACAGTTAGGCCACCAGGTCTTAAACAGGCGACAACCTTTGCTGCTGTCTCTTATTCATTAAAAATAACCTATTAACCTTTACTGAACTAATTTGAAAGTTGGTAGTTATATTATTTAGTTATCGACTCAATTATATCATGTTGCACATTTAGCTGTTGAGAGGTTGCGATGGTGCAGTGGGTTAGACACTTGTCTTTGATTCCCACTGCAACACATCCACCAAATAAGTTATTGTCATGGGTCCTGCCGCTGCCAGTTTAATCGAGGTGTATAGGCCTCTATATATTTTCCTGCTTTTTTGCCCTTTGCCAATCACATGCCTGATAATTGTGAAGATCTGAAGCAAGGGAAGCACATAGGCTGCTTTCCGTAATTTGGGGATTGAATTTGTCTGCAGACTACAATTAAAAATGTATGCTATGCTTAGCTATAATTTCAGCTGCAACCTTTAGAAAGGAAGAAAGGTTCTAGGTTGTCTGGTCCTGATGATGTTTTCAGGTCAATAGCTTTAAGAGCAATACAGATATCCTCTTTAAAAAAGGGTCTAACAGCAAAAGTTTCCGGTGGTGTTTCAGTGCTGGAGTCAGAGCAATGAGAAATTGATTTGGACTCATTGAAAATACAGCCAGCTGATACAAATTGATTGTTAAAATGTACAATTATGTCAATTTTGTTTTTAATTTCAACTGAATTTACAAAAATGTGTTCTGGGAGACACATTTTTTGGTAATAATCTGATTTTGCTTTTCTGGTCATGCTTGTGCATTTATTTCTTAAAATTCTGAAAGAAGTCCAGTCAGCAGTAGAATTGGTGGCTTGAGCTTTGCCCCATGCAACATTTCTTTCTCTGATCAATAAACTGAATCCTAAATTTCTTTAAAGGTGCATGCTTATTACAAATAGCTGAAAAGGCATTGTGAAAATATTCCCAGGCATGTTCCACATCAGGTATCAGAGAGACATTCTCGAAGTTACAATAGTACAGATCATGATTAAAAGCCTGTTTATTAAAATGTTTAAAACACCTTTTAAAAGCATAACGAGTTTTATGTTTAGGTAGTTTTGTGTCTTTATACAAGCAATCACACAGTGATCACTGACATCATTGCAAAAAACAGCAGTCAATGTGTATTTGTGTGGCATGTTTGTAAGAATGACATCCAAGAGTGTTGATTTGCTATGATCTCTCGGGTTGATATGAGTTGGGGTGTCAATAAGTTGTGTGAGATTTAAAGATTCTAGATTAAAGATTTCTCACCTCAAAACTTGTTAGAAGTGGATTTAGTGATGAAACAGAATTTGAAAATTGTAAAACAAGTTTTGTTGTCCTCTACACAACAGACCGGTTGTTGTTACAGTTCTAGCGCTTTGCATTATGGGCCATAACGCGAGGTAGACTGGTCCCATGCATACTGGAGATTTTTCCAGAATCAGTACGCCATCCGGGTATTTTTGGCATACTGCAGATTTTGCCTTTGTTTGCTTGCATACTACATTTGGGCCAAATCAGTATGTACTAGTATAGTAGGTGGTTTTGAAAACAGCCTCAAACTCTAGTTCATCCTCAGCACTGCTGCAGTGATTATCGTTTATTTCTGTTACCATTTTTCATAATTGAATCTTTATTAATGTTTACTGTCTGCTATGTAGCAGAAGGGAGTAACAAAACTCAATTTCACTCTACAACTTAATAATTGCCTTTTAAAAAATATATTATTAAAAAGAAATAAATTCAGAACAGTAATCAAATTTAATATTATTATATTTTATTTAACTAAATGTTTTCAGAGCAGCCACAAAAGTAAAGTTTACAGCAGCAAAGTCACTATATAAAATCAGTATCTCACTGGCAACAAATGGAACATGTCATCAACTGACATCAAAATACTGAGTGAAGTTAAGAATGAAAATCTTTCCCTATCAGTCCTCCCTCATCCTCCCTCTGCTGTTGCTGATAGAGAGGAACTGGTTTGTCTTAACAAGCAGTTGAGTTTACAAGGATTTGCTAAACATTATGGTACGTAGCATCTCAGCTAAACAGGCTACAGACAGAGATTTTGTTTAAGCTTGTTTATAACAAACTAGCTATGAGCCGAGCTAGCACATGTGCTTGTGTAAAACCAAAACACAGCTGCGGTGGATGAGACCGAGCAGAATAAAATATCTCTTTCTACACGTTCCTGCTTATTGTACTAATACAGTATCAGCCTTTTACTAGTACTGCTGGTTTTGCTGCACTTACTTCCAGTAAGTGTAAGTGCTTATGGTCAACTTGTGTAATCTATACTGATCTCCGCTCACTTCGCTTGGCGGAGCTCCTGAGAGAGTACTGTGGGCGGTACATTGCTCGAGCCCACAGAGTGGTGAGTACAGACAGAGAGCTGTGGCTGCATCAAAGCCAAAGGAGCGCAATTTTTTTTTTTCATGAATTATATTGGCAAACTGCTTTTAAAATGACTGATGCAGATTATTGGAAAAATGCTGAATATCGGCCACAATAATCTGCCAGGCCCATTGGTCGATCCCTACAATTAACAATTATGTAAAGTAAATAAAATCGTCAAACCCTAACATTTAGGAAGCCAGAACCATTGAATGTCAATCACCTAATCATTTTAATCAGTTTGAAACTGCAATTTTGTTAGAACCTCAGTGAGAACATGCAACTTTGAGAAAATGTGTCGACTATATGTGTGAGTTATCCCTTTCTGCCATTAGATCCACTCTGTGGTGGAATCGCTGAAGAACAAAGTGATTTCATGTGCCAGCTTCAAGCTGAAGAAGAAGAGATGGGAGGAGAAGAAAGTCAGAAAGCCCATTGAGGTTTGGACACACATTGCTTCTGCTGTCGCTGGAACCCTCGAAGAACCCATTTCTACTGCTTTCTCTCAGGTACTGCAGGCCAGACATTGATAAGTCAAGTTGGGCTGCTATTATTTTGTTTCAGATGTTTGTTGTAGGACATTATAGAGTTATGGAAGTGGAGTGATACAACTTGGATAACACTAAATACACTGCTCAAAAAAATAAAGGGAACACTAAAATAACATCCTAGATCTGAATGAAGGAAATAATCTCATTAAATACTCCTTTATTTACATAGTTGAATGTGCTGACAACAAAATCACACAAAAATAATCAATGGAATGGAATCAATTTATCAACCCATGGAGGTCTGGATTTGGAGTCACACCCAAAATCAAAGTGGAAAACCACACTACAGGCAGATCCAACTTTGATGTAATGTCCTTAAAACAAGTCAAAATGAGGCTCAGTAGTGTGTGTGGCCTTCACGTGCCTGTATGACCTCCCTACAACGCCTGGGCTCCTGATGAGGTGGCGGATGGTCTCCTGAGGGATCTCCTCCCAGACCTGGACTAAAGCATCCGCCAACTCCTGGACAGTCTGTGGTACAACGTGGCGTTGGTGGGTGGAGCGAGACGTGATGTCCCAGATGTGCTCAATTGGATTCAGGTCTGGGGAACGGGCGGGCCGGTCCATAGCATCAATGCCTTCCTCTCGCAGGAACTGCTGACACACTCCAGCCACATGAGGTCTAGCATTGTGTTGCATTAGGAGGAACCCTGGGCCAACCGCACCAGCATATGGTCTCACAAGGGGTCTGAGGATCTCATCTCGGTACCTAATGGCAGTCAGGCTACCTCTGGCGAGCACATGGAGGGCTGTGCGGCCCCCCAAAGAAATGCCACCCCACACCATTACTGACCCACCGCCAAACCGGTCATGCTGGAGGATGTTGCAGGCAGCAGAACGTTCTCCACGGCGTCTCCAGACTGTCACGTCTGTCACATGTGCTCAGTGTGAACCTGCTTTCATCAATTTGCCAATCTTGGTGTTCTCTGCACGTCCTGCACAGTGTTGGGCTGTAAGCACAACCCCCACCTGTGGACGTCGGGCCCTCATACCACCCTCATGGAGTCTGTTTCTGACCGTTTGAGCAGACACATGCACATTTGTGGCCTGCTGGAGGTCATTTTGCAGGGCAGTGCTCCTCCTGCTCCTCCTTGCACAAAGGCGGAGGTAGCGGTCCTGCTGCTAGGTTGTTGCCCTCCTACGGCCTCCTCCACGTCTCCTGATGTACTGGCCTGTCTCCTGGTAGCGCCTCCATGCTCTGGACACTACGCTGACAGACAC
>NC_060161.1:6368328-6370024 GCF_021292245.1 Micropterus dolomieu
TGTTCCTCTCTTTGTGCTGGAGTTCTTTAAGAACTTGGTGGCTTGATCCAGATTATTATTAAATTGGTTGAATTTTAATAAGGGTGTGTTTATTCATATAGTGTATCAAGCTTATTACTTCAATATATTTACTGCAAATCTGATATTAATATTTTACTCATGGATAGGGACGTTAGGCTCCTGTATGAATGAGCACTTTAGAGATAATGATAGTAATTATATACATCAGCCTTTATATGGCTGGTCTGTTTGTAAACTCAGGAAAGATTGAAAATGGAAGGATTTAGCCGGAGTAGTGGTGATTACATATTGATAACATATTTCTGTGGTTTTTACATGGTTTGAATTTGGTTGTGGGCCCAGGGGGTTGATATAATGATGATATACAGTAATCAAGAGGTGAATTTGTGCATTATACTTTGTCAAATAAAGCAAGCCAGGCAGCCTTCTGTGTTTGAGAACGGCGCTGTTTTTTTAATCGCCCACTAGAGGGCTGCAGCGCCACAATAACCAGCCTAGTTCAAATGAACAAAATGACTCAAAAAAAGATTAGTTCATTTTAATGAACGAGTCTGTCAAAAGACTCAAACTTGCCATCACTACTAGTGACAATGTGTGTGTCACACACTTTTAAGGCGCCAAGTGCTGTGTAACTGCACAAACCTTTAATTCACAGATTATTTAGACTATTAACTGTACAAAACATAATACAACCTTGTTCATAACATTTTGACATCGTATTAATTTTAGTTGAGAGTTTTACAGGCCCTTGTCTTGTCAGAATAGGCCTTGTGCTGAGTGTTTAACCCTTTGATATGTATGTGGGCATGGCGGTGTGTTTGGTTTGTGAGATCGAGTGTGATGTATTTTTATTGTATAAACAAGTTGAAAGCAGACCAACGGAAACAGTGATAGCTGCCATTAACGTGGCCAAGTTGTCTCTACACTTTCCTTGAAGCATCTAGTTTCAGAGTCCATGAACTTTGGCTGAAGAATTGCTGCTACTGATGTTCATGAAAAGTGTTTGTATAAGCAAATGTATACTTATTTGGGATAGTCTATGCTATTGCAAAGGTATTAGCAACATCTTTGAGGTTGTACATAATGATGTGCCCCTCCAGGGCAACAGCGACATCCACAATCTCTTCTGCCAGCAACTCTCGCTTGGTGTCATACACTGGGGACATGTCCTCACCACATTTTGAAATGGCTGAATTTTGTCTCCATCACTTTTTGAGAGCATTTGTTAAAAATGTAGTAAAAAAAAAAAGTAGCTTCCAACAAGAAATGTTAACTAACAAATGAAAATGCTAGAGAAAGTTCTATTTGCACAATAAGAAAACATGCAATGAAATTTAAATATAGAAGAAACAAATGTGCAATGTCCAAAAAAAGTAAGCTAAAAAGAACAAGCTGCTGATCAGTGAATTATATTCTGTTTTTTATATATATATATATATATATATATATATATATATATATATATATATATATATATTAGTTTTTACTATTTGTAGTAACTTAGCTTGTTTCTTATTTCATTATAATTCATTCTCCATCTTAAGTGTGACTCACTTAATGAATCCGCGTCCTTCAGTTCTCTTCACACTCACAGACCTAACGTACCTCTGCTGCAAACATGTCAGCATGCCCCGCTTCTTTCCGTCTCTCTCCCTATATGTCTGCAACTGTAACT
>NC_060161.1:6370044-6373013 GCF_021292245.1 Micropterus dolomieu
CTAAAAAGAACAAGCTGCTGATCAGTGAATTATATTCTGTTTTTTATATATATATATATATATATATATATATATATATATATATATATATTCATGAATTGTCACCTGCTGGCTGAATTTCTTGTTTCTCTTTATATAAATAAAGACATTTCCACCATAAATTGGAGCAGACAGTGTCTCCAGAATGCAGAAAATTAAGTGTTTAATGCTCCAAATTTTCTCAGGATGGACCCTCAGACCCCCGCTCATATCTTTTTGCATTTCTTGTTTCTTTAAAATAGAGTTAAAATAATACATTTATTTTACAACCGTAAACATTTTGTGATTGGGAGGGGGAATATATCTAACAAAGCTGAAGTACTGTTGTTGTTTTTTTAAGTGCAAACGTCTCAGCTGACATTACTTACATAATTAAGTTTGTGTAAGTGTAAAATTTATTTTTGTATTTTCAAGTATTTTTACAGCAACACTTAAAGCCTGGACCATGTAGGCCTGTACTTCTTGTATTGAAAATAATCTCTGGTTCCACACTCCAGTCCAGTTGGTGGCGGTAATGCACCTCTCGGCTAGTTTGCCAGCTGCCAATAAAAAAGAAGTTTGAGTGAAAAATTCAAGCCTGTCGGCGGCGACGAGCTTATCAACGACGTTTTGCTCTGGCAACGGAGTAGCCTATACACACACGTAGCTGTCACACAACGGTCTCCTTTGGTAGATTATCCGTGGCACTATCCACTCGCCAAACTGCGTAGCCCCATAGCCTACGCCTTAACCTACGCCGTCGATTTGACGCAGAATTACAATTCACCATTGTAATTTATGTGCTACTGCTTTTGTGAAACCGAGTCACGGCTTAATTCAGCCAGGATAACTGGAAAATCCCGGCTAATCCGCTATCTTAGTTTTGTGATACAGCCCTCAGAGCTATGACCAGAGGGGACTGTTAAATACCATATAGAAAAAGTTCCTTTGGGCAGTCGGCCTTCAATTGAGCAGCATACACCTGGAACACTATACCAACAGAACTAAGGAATATTACATCTCTCAACTCCTTTTCCAAAAGCTATAAAACAGTGGTTACAGGATATTCAAATACAATGTCATTATTTGCAGTTGTGCTTCTTCTGTCATTGTTTTTACCAATTGTTTGTGCTTATATGCTAATGTATTTATGTGTAATCATATTTGTGCTTGTGTAATTTTGCCTTTGCTTATATGGTCTGTGTTTTATCATTGTTCCTGTGTTCTTTGTTTTTCTTAAGTGCCTGTGTATGTTTTAATTTATGTTTTCTGTTATGCTATCAACCTGCCAGGGCCTGCAGTTGCAAATTAGCCTGTATGGCTAAATCTGGTTCATTTACACATTTGACTTAAGTCCTCATGTTGATTAATGTGCACTGTCCTTTTGTAAATAAATAAACAAACAATAAAGATTTTGAACTTTGAACTAGGGCGGGTCCATCACGAGGTTTCAATGGAGACAATTTGATAGCCCAACCCTACTTTAAACTATGGTGTTCATCGAGATCTGACGTGTAATTTAAGTGTTCCATGAATTTTGAGCTGTGTGTGTGTGTGTGTGTGTGTGTGTGAGAACTCCCACCATGCATTTTGCTCACCATTAAGGAGTGTTCATGTTATTTCAGGGTTGTCCGTTTAAAAATAGCTTTATTGCTGTGGAGATAGACAGCTGTGCTAATTATTTGCTCTGTTTATGACTGGAGAGTGGAAAATATAAGCTATCTCAGACGGAGGTTGTGTCATGCTTTAGTATCTGATAAGAGAAAAGTAACAGTAGGAGAGTTTTTTTTTTTACTTCAATACACTAACCCTCTCTGCTATAAAACTTGACCCCTCCAGCAGTGAGGAAGTGGGTTGTGTCTTGTGGATTCCATATGATTTATTAAGCATCTGCTCTGCATGCATACCGTGGTTCTGTCTCTGAGCTCTGATAAGGTGTGTCACATCTGAAAGCATTGTAAAATCCAGATAAACACACCTTTGATCACTAAGAACAAGCAGAACATTTTTTTTTCCCCCTCTCTCAAAACCTTTATTTAATTCCCAATATAGTAACAGAGTTTGGACAGCAGGAAGAGTAAGATAGTATAAGAACACCTTCCTTCATAAAACATAAAAACCACAGAATTATAACAGAAAGTGCTACATTTATGTGAAAATAACAACATAGAAATTCTGGAAGTAAATCACAATATAACAAGGTGAATATATGTGTATGTACTCCAGGCCCTAAGTTCCCCAAAAGAGGGGTGAAAGGTTTGCTCCACTCCAAGTGCTGTTTGGGAAGTTTGAACCATAAAATCTACCCCCTCCTGTGACGTTCAGATAACAGACTGTTAAAATGACAATATTAACCTTGTCCAGAGACTAACCTAATCCTGAACCAGGCTGCCAGCACCTTTTTGGACAGGGGTCATGAAACTCTAAACTGATCCACCCCACACCACAGACACTCCCCAAGACCACAAGGGCAGGGTAACCATAGTAACGATGTTCTCCTTTTCAAATTACCTCAGAGATGAAAGGACCCCTTTCTTCAGTCCTGATTCTCGACCCACCAAAGAGCCATTAACAAGGACTCTCACATGCCCCCTCCTTTTCACGCCAATGTGAAACTGATAAGGAAAACCAGACACCAGAGGGAGGACACTACCTCAAATTCCTTTGCGTGGACAAAGAATGTTGTCTTCCTGCATATGTAACGGAGTTAAAATATAATATGATCCCATTTGCCATTATCAAACATCACGTATCACTGTAGCTTAATTTTACTATGGTCACCAAATGCAACGTAACTGTGGACTTGGGTATTGATCAAGCCAGATGAAAGTCATCAGTTAGCTAAACTTCAAATGTGCCTTCAGGATGTTAAAACCTGGATGACCTGTAATTTTCTAATGTTAAACTCAGATAAAACTGAAGTTATTGCTCTGGGGCCCAAGCACCTCCGT
>NC_060161.1:6373113-6378284 GCF_021292245.1 Micropterus dolomieu
GTGTGGATATTGGGACACACATGGGTGGACACGCGTCAGCCTGGGATGGACTTCTTGCAGAATAGTGGCCTTGGACTTTGTCATGAAAACGGCCACGACACATAATGAGTGAGTATGTTTTTGACCCTGAAGAATCTCATTATTATACAGAATCCACACCATTACGGATGCTACCCCCTTCCCTTTTTCTCTTTTTGTATCTGCAGTTCAGTGCTACACAGACTGACTCACCAGCTGCTCTCACAGAACAGAGTGATTGTATTCGCTGGCTAGATAAGACAATGCAGGTTTTGTTTTCTTTTTGTTTAGTCTGTTTGATGTCAAAAGAGGCATGAGGTAGCAGATGCGAGTGTTTTTTTTTTCTTTTACCGGAGCCCTTTCTCAAACCCCGGTGATTAAATGAATCACATGACAGAAAGCTAGTTCTAAATTAGAGCTCCTTCTCTGCCGGTGAATCTTGCCACAATTGTACATCGATGGATGCTGTTCCTTCAGAGGGACCGTTAATAGTGTGGTGATCATCATCGATTTCCCCCAGGTCATCACCATTTGTCACATTTTAGACATCTGAGGGTTTAATGCAGCATCACAAATGGCTTTCTGATTAATATGAACAATGCTACAAGGAGGCAGCAACACAGAGGCCATTCTCACAAGATCTGTAGTGCTGCTGCTCTGCCAGGATTACCCTTCTTCGTCCCCTGTTCAGGGAGCCTAGAGCAGGGATGCAAATTCAGACTGAACAGCAGAACAGAGGAACAGGACATAATTGGGATAACAGTTTCTAAAACTCATAATGCACACACAGTGAGGCGTGAGCTTAAATGCAACTCTAAAACTCTTAAAACACTTCATTCACCAAACATTTTCAGCTATCTTGCCTTCATCAGGGTGGTGTCCGAGGCTGTTTCTGGTTTCCTTATATCCAGTCCAACGTGCAAAACAACATGATAATCCTTTTCTTAATTAAACAAGACTAAGAGTCTACAGCCATACTAGCAGCTTTGTGAGGCTGTACTTAGGCACAGTGGAGCTTAAATGGGCTATATGTAGTTTTCATCAGCCGCTAGCAGTGCGGTTTTCAGATTGCATAATTGGACACACAGAGACCGGAACAACATGCTGGAAACTCATTTAATATCCCACTTCGATGTGGAAAGCCATATAACTATAGAATTTTGCACCAGATAAGATTAGCAACTGGTCTGATGGTCTGCTGGTCAATCTGATTGTTGTTTGTCCTGACAGGCTCCAGCACATAAAACTTTGCTGTTGGTTTTTGTCCTTAAATGGAGTTTGTGTTAGAGTCTGTGTTGTGCTGCGAGCTGGTTGTTTTATGGTCTTAGCTGACTGTATGTTGTTAGCTGCAGTGTTGCTGTGTGTACAATACAGATTCAGCAGGCGAGAGGCTCATTTTGCAGGTATTTGGAAATTTTGACCTGATGATTCGTAATTTATGAAAAATAAATGTGTGTAACAAATTTCATGGCAATGCATCAATAGTTGTTGAGTCATTTTATGAAAAACCACAAATGTGAACCTCATTGTGTATTCCATTGTCAAACTGGTTGGTCTCAGAGGTTGTGTTTGCTCCCGGCCCATGTTCACGGAGAGGCTAATAGGTCTGCTAACTAGCTAATGTCAGTGCCTACAGTTAGTAAGAGTGTCCCAGTAAGTCACTTTCGTGTTACTCGAGAAACGGTCACTGTTTCAACAGTCCACTGATTCTTTCGTCCTGGCCCTAAAGACAATGTGCAGTTCAAGAAAGGAGTTTGAGGTTCAGAAAACAGATACTTGTGCACACACAAACAAGCCTTCTCCTGGCATTCCACCATAAAATCCCTTCAACAAGTGTTTAATGAGTATATGTTAGCTTATGCCTGACATAACCCTTTCTACCCACTTTGATTTGTTGCACACCTAATATTAGTAAAAAGAGCTGTTACTATTAATGCGACTAACTGACCAATGAAAACTTGGTCAACTAAGACTTTTCATTGACTAATGGTTTAATTGACTAGCAGGGGGTAGCACTACAGATATTAGTATAGACCAACAACCAACCAACAGAGTCACATTGTCATCCTTAGAGCCATGGGGTTTGCTTGGCTAAATAATTCTATTTTCAAAAAAACATTTATCTTAGTGGAATTAAAATAAATATTAATGGCCACATTTACGTAATATATAGACTAATATTACAACTATCTCTTTTTTCTCTGTCAAATACAAATTTGTATCTTAAATCAGTGGGTAAAAAGGTTCAATCAACATTTTAACATTTTTCAATACAAAAAATTACATAACATTACCTACAATGCAACTGAACCACAGACAGTCAGGTGCGTTATGCTAGTAGTGGCTAATGGAGCCTTGAGCGGAGATGAGGAGCAGCTAGACAAAAGGCTTCATTCAAATGTTTTCACATATTCAGTAGCACCCCCCAAGACCTTTAAACAAACTTTAATGTGTAAAATTGGTGGATTTCCGCTTTAAGGCACATGTCACACAACTAATCAATGGACCATATATAAGGAAACCACAGACAGCCTCAGACATCACCCTGATGAAGGCAAGATAACTAAAAGAAAAAGCATGGTGATCTGTAGAAGAGGTGTGAACATTGTTTTAAGCTTGATGAATATTTGGGATATCAACATGTGTGTGGAATAAAATATTTAAACTGAATTCAAATACACTGACTTTAAATCTTTCAAATACCTGTGTGCTTTGTGCCGCTCAACTTATGAAGACATTGAAGACAGCTCAGAGATGCTCCACTCCTCACCAGCACCAAAGGTCAGGACCCTGGACATCTCTATTAAGCCTGACCTATCTGCCAATCACCTCAAGGAAAACTGTCAGTCAGTGTGGCAGCAGGCGACTTTGGAGTTTAGCTTTAAATAAGTAGGGGTCACTAACCCTCTTTGGAGCCTTAACCTCAGCTTATACGCAGTTAAATCGCGTGTCACATCCTTTCCAGCTGTATCTCATTTGTGCCTTTGGGTTGATGGGTCAAAAGTCACGTCGTTTTGTCTCTTCATCACACTTCATGACACTGAGATCTGAATCTTAATCTGAATGTCCATGTGTCATTACTTTTATAGACACTAGACTTTAATTGAGGTTAATCAACTGTCAACTGAAGTGCAAAACAAAGCAGAATGAACATAGTCAGCAGTTACAGAAGTTACATTATTTACTTGTGCAGTGGTCAAACAAAACAACAAACAAAACAACAACAAAACCTTTTTTTTCCCAAGTGAGAAATCAACAGCAATATGTCTTTCCAGAAACGTTCCAGCTACACAGGATAGACACAGGAAAGTACTTTCTACTGATTACAGAAACTAGTGAAAACTGTACACAGCTAAGATCCGTATTGAAATAAAACCCATATTATTGGGCTGTTGTATTAGTTTACATCAGTTTGTGTAGTTAGTGTAGTGTTGCAAATACTTCAAGGAAAAGTTTGACATTTTGATAAGTAAGTTAATTATCTTTCTTGCCGAGGGTCAGATGAGAAGATTGATTGACCACTGACGTGTCAGAAGTCAGCTAACGTAGCTTAGCATAAAGAGTGGAAACAGGGGGAAACAGCTATCCTGGATCTGTCCAAAGGTGACAGAATCCCCCTACGAATAAGCTTACTTCCCAAAATGTTGAACTTTTTCTGCAAGCTATTATCTGAATTTAATTTTGATACCACTACATTAAAACTACACTGGACCCAATAATGTACAAATCTAACAACACTTATCAGAGTATTTACAACCAATGTAGCTTTAGAGTAAAATATTTTTGTGGATATTTGGATTAATTCGAACGTCATTATTGCACAAAAACAGCTTTTTTTGGGATCTGTTGGCTATGAAATAATTTTCATTGTTTGGCCAGACACGGCCAGATTGTGGCTGGTGCTGAAATAGATCTCAGTGATGACAGCTACAGTTACTCACACAATCTCTTCCTGTTAAGTGATTGTGCCTCCAAAATAAAAGCATGAGAACGTTTCTTGCAGTAATGCTTTATGTCGAGTTTATTGAGAGCTTTTACTTTGAAGAGTTCTGAAGAACATTCACAAGAGACTGGCTTACTTGACACACCTCTGAAAAAGCCGTCAGTAAACGTGTGATTGGATTCCCCTGAATCTCCTCAGGGAAATGAAAATAAGCATCCATATGTTTTTGAATCCGGATGAAACGCCGGGACACTTAAGCACTGCAGCACATGCTTTATTGTGAGCATGTGCAACAGTGTCCTTATAATCAATTTGTTCAACAAGGGATAAAAAACATCCACAGTAAAGTTTGATTTATACTCCTGCGTAGGGTCTACATGCGTAGCGTGGTGTTGCCTTTTCAAATGTTATCGACCGAATGGATCACATCCTGATAGTGAAACGAGTCTTTTCGCTCGGGTTGTGACGGTCAATTATATTGATCCACCGTGTTACAGCCGCCGTTTTTAGCCGCTAGTAAAAGTTACTTCAAAGCGCAAGGTACTTTCTGTCGGTTCGGAGGCATTGCGAGGCTACCCAGCCGACCAATCACAGAGCTTACGTTCCGCGTCGACTTGAAGTCTAGTTACATTTTTGAAGAGGTTCATGTCAGGCTACACTGTAGGTGACGGTGTAGGGTAGGAGGCTACGCGGGGGCTACACAGAGGCTACGCCCTCGATCTGACGCAGAAGTATAGTAGTAATCGATCTTACAACCTTCCTAACGGGAGTCCCACCCAGTACCAACTGAGCTAAACGTGCCCACGAGCATACAAGGATTTGAAATAATTTGACTTTGTTCTGGCCCGCCATGTAACGGCTTGAAAAAAATTTGGCCCGATGCCAGACTTATTTGCCGACCCCTGCATTAGAGATGACGTAATTGCTGTCACAAGATCGCTGACGTAATTGCTGACGTTATCTGCACTCTGCGCATGCGTTGGCGTCTGTAGCCACCTGTCGGAAGCTCCGTCTTAAACCGAACTCTTATCCAGTTTTAATCCATTCTTTTTCGTTACATTTTTTATATCCTTTTTATTTAACTTAAGTTTTTAACTTAAGTTTTATGTGGGTTAAGGATTTTAGTCATCCGACATGGATTTTAAGCTAGATGACCGTAAAAACGCAATCAACGCTACTGATCGCAACAAAGCTCCGGTGACTATGCTAG
>NC_060161.1:6378304-6380812 GCF_021292245.1 Micropterus dolomieu
CTACATCCCATACCTGTGATTGAAGCACCTTTTGGCAGAGTGATTATCGACTGCGTAGGTCCGTTGCCACGTACGAAAAACGGTAACCAGTATCTGTTTACAATCATGTGTGCGGCTACTCGCTTCCCTGAGGCTGTCCCCCTCCGAAACATCACTGCAAGGAGCATAGTTAGGGCTCTAACTAAATTCTTTTCAACTTTTGGTTTACCTCAGGTAGTACAGTCAGACCATGGGTCTAATTTCCAGTCCAGACTGTTTAAACAGGTACTAGGGACACTAAATGTGCGCCATATTGTTTCAATCATCTTGTCACAAGATCGCTGACGTAATCTGCACTCTGCGCATGCGTTGGCGTCTGTAGCCACCTGTCGGAAGCTCCGTCTTAAACCGAACTCTTATCCAGTTTTAATCCATTCTTTTTCGTTACATTTTTTATATCCATTTTATTTAACTTAAGTTTTTAACTTAAGTTTTATGTGGGTTAAGGATTTTAGTCATCCGACATGGATTTTAAGCTAGATGACCGTAAAAACGCAATCAACGCTACTGATCGCAACAAAGCTCCGGTGACTATGCTAGCCAAAATAACTCTGCCCCATGAGGACTGCTCACTCCTTAAGAAAGCGAAAAAGAAGATTGCTGACCTTATGGAAGACATCCAACGACTTTCAGAGGAACTCAAAGAGAGATTCCCCGCTGACTGGCTTTATGGATGTGGCTTCAGTACAAGCCAAACAGATTGTTTCACTTAGCGCAACCGCTAACATCCAGGACACCGTGTTTTGGGACCCCTCTAGTCTTCCCAGGCTTTCATCCTGCTCGACTCCGAAGCATCAGTCAACCTGGGCTGAAGTGGTGGTCCGTGGCTTTAAGAGAGGCTCAGATGGGGCTGCCTCTCCTCCGTCCATTGGCCTCTCCAACCGCTATGCAGCCTTGTCTGACGACACTACGGTCCATCCAGCGGCTGCACCTGCGGCTTCGAGTCTCCCTGATACGGCTCTCTTTCGGCGCACAGTGCCTGCCGACACTGTTGCATCTCCTTCACCGGCTACATCTCCTGCACTGGGCCGCCGGTCTGCCACCGGACCTGATCGGCGGCCGTCATCCCGGTCAAAAACGTCCGCTTCCCGACGTAGGATCCTGAAGGAGGCTGTGCTCAGACGCTCCGGAGGCCGTCCCTACCCTGCACCGTCGGGTAGCCCTTCTCTCAGGTCTGTTACTGCTACTCCAACACAACACTCGGCAGCTCACACACTCCATCCTCAGTCCGCACGCAGTGTTGAAGCAGATTCTGCTCAGTCCTGCTCTGGAACCCCACAACCGGCATCTCCTCGTCCTCTTTTCTCCCCAAACACACTAATAATTGGTGACTCCATAACCAGAAACATCCGTTTCTTTAACGCTACCACTCACTGCTTCCCCGGTGCCACCACAGCTGACATTTTAAAAAAACTCCAGGACCTGATGCCGTCGCTCCCGTCCTCCATCACAAGAGTGATAGTCCATGTGGGAACAAATGACACAGCTCTTCGGCAGTCTGAGCTGACAAAATCAGATTTTAACCGTCTTTAACTTTTTAAAGCAGTGTGGAAAGTCCGTTTTTATCTCTGGTCCCATTCCCACAGTTGGTCGCGGTGCTGGCTGCTTCAGTAGACTCCTCGGCCTCCACGACTGGCTCCAGTCCGCCTGCAGGGCTCATCGTGTGTGTTATGTGGATAATTTTCTGGCAAAGAATGTCTCTTTTTAAGACAGACGGACTTCACCCAAACAAACAGGGCTCAGAAATGTTAGCTGCGCACATACAGCATGTGGTGCGGTCCACACATGACTTACGTGAATGACTAATCATTCATGCAGCACACCTGGACACACCACCGCTCACTGAACACATCTCTGGCTCACTGCCACAAACAACTGTCTCCACCTGCTGGCATGTAAAGCCGTCTGCTCCCAGCGCTGTTCCACAGACTTCTATTCCTGTCATCATCACGCATAGACCAGTAAACCGAAATGTGCACATCCCACACAGAAATATTAGTAATCTCTTAAGGATTAGGACAACTGCACCAACTCCAGCACCCAGAACAAACTCATTTAAAATGGCTCTCTTCAATGTGAGATCACTTTCAAGTAAGACTTTTATCTTAAATGATTCTTAATTGATCTTGTCTGCAAATCTAGATTTTATGTTTTTAACTGAATCCTGGTTGCAGATGAATGACTATAGCCAGCTAGCTGAACTGTGTCCGCCTCAATATGATAGAGACCCTTGCTTTGTTGTTGGCCTTACAGCATTTTGAGGTCTATGTTGGTTCCACCTCTCTGCCCGTGGTAGTTTACACCGACCACAACCCGCTTGTGTTCTTAGCCCGTATGTACAACCATAACCAGAGGCTCATGAGGTGGGCGTTGATTGTACAAGAATACAATCTGGAGATACGGCATAAGAAAGGTTCAGAGAACATTATTGCAGATGCCTTGTCTAGGCTGCAATCATAATAGAGAAAA
>NC_060161.1:6380832-6388035 GCF_021292245.1 Micropterus dolomieu
TTTGTGAGCAAACTAGATCTCTTAAAAGGATACTGGCAGGTCCCTCTTACTGAGCGTGCTTCTGAGGTCGCAGCCTTTGTGACTCCCGATGACTTTTTGCAGTACACGGTAATGCCCTTTGGAATGTGTCCAGCTACTTTCCAGAGGTTAGTTAACACAGTGTTAGCCGGTGTTAAAAATTGTAATGCTTACCTAGACGATCTCATTGTCTACTCAGATCCGTGGGAGAGTCACAAGTCCACCCTCTCCGAAGTGTTTTCTCGCCTTGCTCAAGCCGACCTTACCATAAATCTCGCTAAGTGTGAGTTTGGGAAGGCCACTTTGACCTATCCGACTTGTCCAAGCCGTTCAAGCTGGAGGTGGATGCCAGTGCCGTGGGAGCTGGTGCCGTGCTTTTGCAGGAAGATGTAGAGGGCATAGACCATCCTGTATGTTACTTCTCAAAGAAGTATAACCGCCATCAGCTTAACTATTCAACCATTGAAAAAGAGACCCTTGCTTTGTTGTTGGCCTTACAGCATTTTGAGGTCTATGTTGGCTCCACCTCTCTGCCCGTGGTAGTTTACATAGACCACAACCCACTTGTGTTCTTAGCCCGTATGTACAACCATAACCAGAGGCTCATGAGGTGGGCGTTGATTGTACAAGAATACAATCTGGAGATACGGCATAAGAAAGGTTCAGAGAACATTATTGCAGATGCCTTGTCTAGGCTGCAATCATAATAGAGAAAAGAAAGTAGTTAGGTCTAAACTGGTTAATTCCCAAACTGGGGAGTTTGTGTTTATGGGGGGGAGTGTCACGGCTGTCGCTGTCACCTTTGTGTTTCCCCTTTTCCCTGTCTCACCTCTACCAAGTAGGCTGTGTCCCTGGGGAATGAAGACCCGCCTACTTCCTGGTTTCTGGGGTGCTGACATCAGTCCCGGCCATTGGTTCCCTCTGTTTCCATTCAACCAATGGCTCGTCACCACGTTAATTACCTCCGGCTCATAAGGAGAGTCCACCTGTTGCTCCAGGCAGCTTGTCACCGCCTGTTGACTTGTCCTGACTTGGTATTGACTCCATAGCCTGCCTGTTAGTTGTACTTTGTGTTTAGTGGAACTATCCACCTTCCTTGCTTATTAGCTGTACATTGTGTTTAGGGAAACATTTGCATACCTTTGTATGTTAGCTCCACATTGGGTGCAGTGGAGAAATTCACTTATTGTTTTGTTTTCTATTGTGTTAGTTTTCACCAGGTGGAGTGGGTCCTGTGCTCTTTGTGTTCTTTTGTAGCAAGAATCAACTCTGCTTAAAACGATAGATAGGTACAGGCCTCCTTTTGAGGACCTTTTTATTTTAACTTGGTTTGTTATTTTCACAGCACCCTCGTCCACCCTCCTTTTGTTTATTGTTACCTGTCTACATCTGTTACCAATAAAAGTTACCTTGTTAAGATCTATACCAGTTGTGCCTATATGTTTATGGCCCCCACTCCCCTAGACCAACAGGGGTCGTAACAATGTTTTTTCTACCAGAGCAGTAAAAGTTTAGCTGGCTGATGCTTCCATGCTGTAAGCTAACGTTACCATTTTATTGACAATTAGTGATCAGCTGATTGTCTCGCTAACATAACCGCAAATGCCAAACCACAGTGCTGGAGAACAACGAGGCTACATGAATTTAATCCAACTAACATTACATATTTTACACCACTGACAGGAGAAATACGTCAGGTCCGTCTGTGATTATGGACAGCTTCTAGCTAAAGCTATCAAACAACAGATTTCATTTGCATCGCTAAAGTGCAACTAACTTCATTACCTGTCCAAGGAAAACAGACAACTTCAGCTCCGCTTTGAAAACATCTGTCCCACATCAAAGCCTTCCATCTGGGGAAAATCTACACCGATTATGTCTGTGATTGTTTGCTGTCTGCATCTGTCCGACTCCTCTGACTTCATGGTATAAAAATCCACAGGCTGTCGGCTCTCGTGCTAAATAACATGTGTGCTCGTTCATTTATCCAAATGTCACTTCTCTTCTTACTTCTAATAAACCAGAGGACTACTCAGAGACTGCATTATTATTTTTCTCTTCCTCTTCTACAGACGCATTATGTAAGGTCTTTATACACCACTGAAAACATAGTTATGGATATTGTATTGCATTTCTGTCAATAAATCCTCAGCTATATTACACACTGAACCTTTAAGAAGGCCAAATTCCCACGCCAAGTTCTTGTCAGCTTTTACAGAGGAGCAATAGAAAGCATCCTGACTGGAAACATCACTAACTGGCATGGGATGTGCACGACCCAGGACCGGAGGGCTCTGCAGTGGGTGATTAAAACTGCTCAGGTCACGGAGCCCAAAGGATACTAAAGGACAGTACCCACCCAGCCACAGCCTGTTCACCCTGCTGCCTTCTGGGAAGAGATATAGAAGTTTCAGCTGCCACACCACCAGACTGCAGAGCAGCTTTCCCCTCAAGCTATAAGACTCTTAAACTCTAATTCATCCTCAGCACTGCTCCACTGAATACAGTTTATTTCTGTTTACCATTTTTATAATTGCTTCTATGTTAATGTATATTGTCTGCTACGTAGCAGAAGGGAGTTACAAAACTCAATTTCACTCTATAATCGGTTACAAACCTACCTACGTACCTAATCGCTGGCTTCCATCAACAACAATTCACGCATGCGTGCTATAAATAGGGCGGGAATAAGTAGGCACAGCTGGACCTCTTTGTAAATACTTTGCAGTGGATGGCAGTAATGCACCATATGGCTGCCAACCGCCATAATACTCCACAGAAGAAGAAGACGAGCGGGAACGGTGGAGCGGGGCCAATTTGTCTACGCAGGCCCTTCTTTTCCAGTGTTGGCTTCATGGTTGGCCCTCGTTGTATACGCCCACGTATACAGTGTATAACGCATGCGCAGTAGGTGTCGAGTAATTCGGCGCTGAAAAGGAAGAAGTAGCAGTGATAACCTCAGCTGCAGTAGCAAGGGGAACTACAGCACTATAAACTACAACAGCGTCTACCTAGTTGCTTTGCTTTCGAGCATCGTGACACAGCACAGAGTTTGGAACATGGCCGATAAAGAGGGTATGTTTACTATAACTACCTAGCGTATAAAGCCGGGTCCCGTTTTCCTCGTGTGCGGCTCCACAGCCGTTCAACTGTGCCATGGGCGCTAGCATGACATGCTAGTTTATTATAGTAACGTTACCATCAGGAGGCTAATTTGTTTCAGCCAGCATGTCTGCTCGGTTTTTAAAAGAACACCATGTCAAAGTGTCAGATAACCAAATTCAATAGCACGTATTTCAACTTAAGAAATAGTTTTGTTGATGGTACGCTTCCACAGTCCTCCATCATCAAAATAACGTTAACTTTACACCGTAGTGCGTGGTAGCGAGCAGTAACTTACACCAGTCCTGAATTCAGGGAAGAGGGTTAACCATACCGAATATCTTACCATTGTTTAAGTTCTTTGTCAGTCTGCTGCCACAGAGTATCGTTCATGTAATTTGAAGGAAGCTAGCATTTAACTGTTTTAACGTAAACGCACGTTGAGCTCTCGTCTGTTAAGGTTGCTTCAGCTGTCCAGTGTCCAGCAGTACCAGACTTGTTACACTTACTACGTAACAGTAATTGTGTGTGCTTAATCTACTTTAGTAAATACACAAATGTACTGAGGGAAACTCACAGCAGTTTCCATTTTTTTTTTACCGGTGTACCTGTAACATACACCATGTTGTTCTGCTGAAGTGTATGATGACGCAGTGGAAGAAAGGGTCATCAATGAGGAGTACAAGATTTGGAAGAAAAACACACCTTTCCTGTACGACCTGGTGATGACCCATGCACTGGAGTGGCCCAGCCTTACTGTCCAGTGGCTTCCAGATGTCAGCAGGTATTTACATTATCTCCATCTTACTGCTGAAACAATGGTTTAACCCCAGCAACTTTGTCAACAAGTGTTTCTATCTTTACATCCTGGGTCTCTGTATGCTGGAGTGTTCCTGCGACATCTGTTTCTCTTGGTCCTGTCTTTGGTTTGTGAACAACAAAACTGTGCTTCAAAGCCAACATCTGGTCAGGAGTGGGACATGAGATGAAATAAGATTGTACAAGTTTTTAATGTTAAAAAAAAAAACATTAAACATGTGGCGGTCATTGTTTATATTGTGGTGGACAGCAACAAATAAATCAATGTATGGGAAGCACTGGGCTCAGGGTCCAAAATTAGCACTAGCCAAATGCTGGTAAAATATGCAATTGGCTAGTAGATTTACTTCCTCACCAGTCAACAAACAATGGTAATCTATTGAGTGGCTGGTAAAATTTGAGCAGTCACTAGCCATTGGCTGGTGGACAAAAGTCAATTTTGCACCCTGACTGGACTTTAATAAAACTGTAGAACATTCAAAAGCACATCCCTGTCTATTGTCTTTATTACAAGTATGACTGGTTACCAAATACTTATATTACCAAATACTAATTCACTAAGAGATTCGTTGAAGCATTTATATTAATACCTTGGAATTCTTCCTGTGTAAAAGCCTATTCATAGTTTTCAGTCACGTGACATGCACTGTGACCTGGAGGGCAAAATAAGAGACCAACATAGCAGCTCACACCGCGACTCACCCGTAGAGATGCTGTAAAAGCAGTTACATTTTATTTGGATCACCACTCAGCTTAAGAAAAAGAAGGATATGAACACAAACTGCAAGTGTTGGGCACTTCCGATCCATGTTGCGGCACCCGCTGCCACATTTGTTCCATTAAAAACCGCCAGGTGCCTGCCACCGCTCGACTGCAGTGATGTTTGCGTTTACCTTGTATGGAATGCTGCACCTAACACAGCCCAGGCTTGTCTCTTCCTCGATTAGTGCATCCAAAAGCACAACAACCATCCAGCATTTTTGCAACACTAAAGTAACAAACTCAAAGTAACAGTGTATCACATGCCTCCTGGTTGGTGGGCAGTGGAAAATAACTTATTTTTTGCCTTCTAAGAGAGTTTTCTTTGGAATGTGATGTCACGTGAAAACTATGAATTTTGTTACTATTTTTCTTTAACTATCAGCAGTCATTGACTTTGAAGAATCACATTTGCCTCTTTCATACCAAAAGCCCTGATCTAATTTTAAACTTAAAGACAAAGCTACTTTTGCTACTGAATATAGATGAAGATCATGTCCATGTTGTCAATTCTGCAGGCCTGAGGGGAAGGACTACACCATTCACAGACTGGTTTTGGGGACTCATACATCAGATGAGCAGAATCACCTTGTGATTGCCAGCGTTCAGGTACCAAATGATGATGCCCAGTTTGACGCGTCGCACGACAGTGAGAAAGGAGGTAAATACACAAAGAGTACTGCAGTAAAATATTTTGGACATACTTGGGAATTTGTGCTTGTTACCGCTATAAAGAATGTCTTTGCATGGTCAGGGGAGTAGGTGTATTTGTTGTCGATGTAATGTCATTTCTAGAATGCTTTTTTTTTTTTTTTTTTTTTTTTTTTTTTTACTTGATTCTTACCAAAATACATAGTGTGGATCTGGAAGGCCTAACATGTGTTTCCCTTTAGGAGGTTTTATAACTTATTTTGTTTAACTTAATACTGACAAAATTATATGGTGAGGTACAAGTCCTTTCAATCTTTATGCTGAAACTGTTATTCTGTCTTCCAGCAGGTATGTGTATGGGTGCCCAGCTGTGTGTAGGTGTGCTGCAAGCTCACTGATCTCTTGGTGTGTTACTAGAGGTAGTATAAGTATGGCCACTGAAAATTTTTAAGGTACAGTCGAAGTCTAAATCGCAATACTCACAAAGCCAATCTAGTGCACATATCAGAATAAAGGGGTAAAGTAATAGTTAACTCCATATTGATTTGATCTTAAAACATTTGAGCACAGCTGCTGTAAACCCTCAGTAGCTGATAAATACAACAGTTCCCAGGCAAAGTGATTGTGTGAGAATATATAAATCGATAAGAACCCTCATGGTCTGGTGTCCATTTCCTACCTTGAATGTACTACAGTCTGGTTGTATTCTCTTCTCAGAGTTCGGTGGATTTGGCTCAGTAAGTGGAAAGATAGAGATTGAGATCAAGATCAACCACGAGGGAGAGGTAAACCGAGCCCGCTTCATGCCCCAGAATCACTGCATCATTGCCACTAAGACTCCCACCTCTGACGTTCTGGTCTTCGACTACAATAAGCACCCGTCTAAGCCAGGTTGGATCACTGCTTTGCTTATATACTTAAGACTACATGTGTTATAATGGGCACACAGTTAATCACACACCATGAAGGTGAACGTGTAGTGCAGCGTGTATTTGTGTGTTTCAGATCCCAGCGGGGAGTGTAGTCCTGACTTGAGGCTGAAAGGCCACCAGAAAGAAGGGTATGGCCTTTCCTGGAATCCCAACCTCAGCGGCAACCTACTCAGTGCCTCAGATGACCATGTAAGTGACTAGGATTATAAGCTAACAGTCTTAATGTACAGGTTATCCAGTGCAGACAGGAGATCGGTCAGAAAGAAGGATCCAAAAGGTTGGTTCAGACTGAAAGCAGAGTGAATTTTAAAGATGGTGGGATTATTGTCAGGGTTTACATAGAAAGACGCTAGTGGATGTTATGAACAGGACAGGTATAATGGCAGAAGACATCGGAATGTCTTCAGGGGCCGTACATTACCAAATACTACATGAACTACAGTGATTACTAGGGGTCTACCAAAAAATCGATACGGGGGGCAAGAGAGGAACAGAGGGGAAAGAAAGAGAGGGATGGAAGGAGAGAGAGAGGGGAGGGAGGAAGCCTACACAATATACACACACAGAGGTACAGACAGTAAAGGTGATGTTGCTATAGACTAAATGAAAAATGGTACAGATATTAATAGTAGTGTTAATGGTAACAATGTTAATGATTATTATAATAATAATAATAATAATAATAATAATAGGACTAGTAACAATAGTCGTTGCAGCAGAGGGTGTCGAGCAGGAACACGAGGGCAGCAGGTGACCCGCAGCCACAGATCCAGACTCCACAGCTCCAGAGCCAGAAACACCTGCAGGAAGTGATAGGAGGAGAGAGGAGAGGGACGAGAAAGCACAAGACTACCAGAAAGGGGAGAAGTCGAGTTAGTAACATGCAATAATGGGATGAGGTTGCATACAGAGGGAGAGAAAG
>NC_060161.1:6388055-6400474 GCF_021292245.1 Micropterus dolomieu
TGTGCTCTTTGTGTTCTTTTGTAGCAAGAATCAACTCTGCTTAAAACGATAGATAGGTACAGGCCTCCTTTTGAGGACCTTTTTATTTTAACTTGGTTTGTTATTTTCGCAGCACCCTCGTCCACCCTCCTTTTGTTTTTTTGTTACCTGTCTACATCTCTCTGTTACCAATAAAAGTTACCTTGTTAAGATCTATACCAGTTGTGCCTATATGTTTATGGCCCCCACTCCACTAGACCAACAGGGGGTCGTAACAATGACACATAAGTAATAAATGTAAATAAAGTCTATCAAAGAATATAAAAAGGACCCACCTCTGAATTGTGCCATTCATTCTCTCCACCAAGCCATTCGTCTGGATGATATGACGAGCATAGGCTTCTTTTGATGTTGAGAATTTCGCACACACTTTTGTTTATCTGCAATCATAAGGGAAGTATTAAATGTATCAACAAAATGTAGACAGTTTCTGCCTAGGACAGAATGAAGTACTTACGGCATTGACAAATTCTTTGCCTTGGTCAGTCAGTATTCTTTTAGGGGCTTTGAAATGGTGGACGAATTTGATGATGCATTCAGTCACAGCCTTTGATGTCAAAGGGTAAGCCTGGGGTCATTTTGTGAAACAATCGATCATCACGCATATGTATTGTATGTCCATGCTTGGTTTCTGTCAATTTCCCAATTAGATCCATCCCCACCAACTCAAATGGCTGAGAAACCTATATAGCAAAAGATTTCCACATAAAAAAAATTGCTTCTAGACGCAGCTTAATTTATACTGCCTTGTATGCAAATAACATAAAGTTGTTTCTAATCAAAATATTTTGTCATATAAAATGCATCTTTTCTACAACTTTTTCATTAAGAACACATTTTCTTTTCAAGTCATAGCTTTTACAAACAATTTTTTTAATCAATGTTTAGATAAACTTACCTTTATGGGAGTGTATTCTGTTGGCTTTTTAATCGATGCAGTACTGGCCTGGCAAGCTAAGCATTGGGAAACCTGATGAGGAAATGTTACGTAAAAATAAGAACTTATTAATAAACGTATGTACTGTAAATACTTGGGTAACATTTTTATGTGATGTTAGCAATGCCCTTTTTTGCTTTCCTTGTCTTTTATTTCAAAGTGTCGGCACTGACGTTTTGTGGACAACAACGGGGGTAAGAGACCTCAAACATTTATCTGAAAAATGCAAACGTCATGACAGTAGCCGCAGCCATCTTGATAATAGCATGAAACTAAAGTTTTTGGGCAGAGTTAGCATTGCTGAACAACTAGATGAAGGCTGTAGGATTGGCATTAGAAGGCACAACGAAGAGGTGACATAAAATCGTCACATACTGTCCAGGATAATAGAGTTTGAGTTGGCTTTACGTGGCCATGATGAGAGCGAGAGTTCAGATAACCCTGGTATATTTCGCGGGTTGGTGGATTTTGTTGCCTCTCTTGATGGAGCATTGAAAGAGCACCTTGACAGTGCTACTGTATTTAAGGGAACGTCAAAAACTATACAGAACGAGCTACTGGACTGTATGTTGTCTGTTACATGAGTATAAATAATCAAAGAAGTCCAGGCAGATGAAACAACAAATATTGCCACACAGTCCCAACTTGTGCTTGTGCTACGCTACATCGATGACAAAAATAACGTGCAGGAAAGATTTTTTGAGTTCATCCCTCTGCAGTCAGAGTCCATTGCTACTGCACTAAAAGACCGTCTTGCTTCTATCCCATAAAAGTAAGCTCATCTGCCAGGCATATGATGGGGCCAGCGTGATGAGGGGTGCCACTGCAGGTGTTCAGAGGAAAATTCAAGATGTGTACCCAAATGCCCACTACATCCACCTCTCACATATCCAAGGCAAGAATTTTTTTTTTATAACATTGGTGGATTTGCTAGCTTTTTTTCCAAGTCACCCAAGCGGATATGTTTTCTGGATAAAGTGGTTGCCCATAGATCCTGCAACGTCAGATGGAACTTTTATAGCCGTGCAATCAATACTGTTTTTGAGCACAGAGAGGATCTCATTCACTGTTTTGAGAGCATACAAGACTCAGGTGACTTTGACCCCAATACTGTCAAAGAAGCAGGAGCCCTGGCCATGCTACTGGAGGATCAGGATTTTAAGTTCTTTCTGGAACTTTATTACCACATCTTGCCACATGTAGACTTCCTCTATGCCAGAAGAAGAAAATTGATTCAGTCCATATCAAAGTGAGCATCCAACAGTTCCAACAGGAAATACAAAAGATCAGGTAACTGTATTCCTATAATATGATCATTATTTGCTTTCTCTTTCATTATTAACTCTCTTTCTCTTTTGCCAATATTATAATAAATTATCTTTGTCCTCTGCAGAAACTCTCTCCATTCCATTGGTGAGCAAAGTAGTGGTTCTCGGCCAACAAAGAGGCGGATTGCAGCAGAGGTGAGCTTGTTATAGAAATAAGTCAAAATACCATTTTACATTATTGTTGTGCTGCAGAGATGTCCTGACCACATATCATATTCTACAGACTCAAGAAAACATTTTCCACTGACCTGCCTCAGGGGTGTGTGGGGGTGTGGGGCTCGGGGCTTTGGAGCCTCTGGGCCTGGGGCAGGTCTGCGAGTTGGGGGGGCTGGGCCCTCCTGGACCCGTCCTGGGGCTGGGTGGGGTTGTCGCTGACTCTGGGGTGCTGCCGGTGCTAGAGGGCTCTTGCGAGGGACCTGGCGTCCTCCTGCTTAGGGGGTTGGGGGACAGGACTGAATAAATGATGGGGCCTGTCAGGAATCTGGTCCCAGTGAGGAGGACCATTCTAGCCTCCCTATGACCTCCTTCACCTTCCCCCCTATCAGAGGGTAGAAGGGTGAAGTAGGAAGGAAAGGTGTGTTGGGTCCTTCACAGAGCTCATCCTAAATGTCATGGATGGGAGGGAGAGCAGTTCTGATTTTACCAGCTGCAGGGTCTTGTATTTTCTGGCAAGTTGAAAATACAGTCTGAAATTATTGTATACCACTATAACTTTTGCTAGGAAAAGAGAAACTTCTCCATATTCAACCTTGTTATTAGTCATGATGTGAAGAATACACAAAATTAAATACTTGATGGTAGGCCATCATCTGTGCGTTATAAAGGGGGTTTACATTTTATGGCAAGCTGAAAATACAGTCTGAAATTATTTGTATCCCACTATAACTTTTGCTAGGAAAAGATAATGTTGTGAAGTGGACAGAGTGGACCCAAATGCAACACTCAAGATTAACAGGTTTTATTAGGGGAAAGAAGGGGTTGAGGGAGAGGTGGATGCCGGGGAAACGCAGGCACGGGGAACTGAGGAGACTGAGACCAGAGAGCCGAGGGACACTGGGGGCCGAGGAAGAGAGGAGGCACGGGAGAACTGATCAGGGGGTTGCTGGCAGGTGTGGCAGGCTGACGAGGTGCAGGTGCGGGTCGTTGGCTGGGCTCAGGAGCGGAGGGAGAGAGAGAGAGAAAGAGAGAGCACACACGGGGGAGGAGACACAGGGAGGCAGGCAGGGAACAGAGAAAAAAACAGGGAAACAGACAAAAGACAAAAAAAGTCTATAACCAGGACACTCACGGTCAGCTGGGCTGCCACCACAACAGAGAAACTTCTCCATATTCAACCTTGTTATTAGTCATGATGTGAAGAATACACAAAATTAAATACTTGATGGTAGGCCATCATCTGTGCATTATGGAGGGGGAAATGTATTTTGGCAGACTGCATGTCCAGCCGGGTAGGACCAGTAGGCTACTGTTATTGCTTTTTTGTATGAAAAGTTCTGTTTAAATGCAATGCATTATTAAATTGTTATGATAATAATTTACCCTTTAAGGAGGGGGATTTTCATTTCAATTTCCAGCAATATCCAGAGGCCATGCAATGGAAACATGGATTACAAGGACAAAATATTGTCTACAATGCTGTATTCAGTTTAATGTACATTTCGAGTCAAGGAGATGTAACGTCGAGGCGAGCAAAGCGTTGAACTGATTACAGTGATGTTGATACAGTATCGGTGGCGTATGTAAGAGCAGCTTACTTGAAAAAGGTGACAGTCTGTCTGAATCTAGACCACTACATGGACAGTTGTAACATCACCAGACTATCGCAAAATAAATGTTTGCTTTACAAGTGAAACTAAATGCTCGTCTTGTGTAGACATTCTCAACTGAGTACAATGAATAATTCGAAGTTCGATAACACATAACGTAAGCCTGTAAAAACGTTTATTTATTTATTTAAGTGCTAGCTTGCTCTACAAAAATCTGAAAGAAAAACAAATCTGAAAAAAAATTCACGAAAATTCCCCCCATGTTGAAATGCAAGTGGTTGGACCATATGCGTAAGGAGCCATTATACATGAGGGGACATGTCCCCCCCACATTTCAAAATCTATGTTTTGTCCCCCTCACTTTTTTCAGCGATTTAAGAGGTGGCTCATAGGCAGGCGGTTTGAGTGACTACTTAATCAATCAATCACACATCAGACATGATTAAACGGTTGAAACGCGGACAAAAAGCATATATAATGAAAATAAAATTGGTCCCAAGACTGCGGCACACCATACTTAACAGTAGAGTGTGAGGACATATAATTATTCAAAGACACACAGAAACTCCTATCTGACAAGTAAGATATAAACCAGTCTAAAACAGTGCCAGAAATCCCCACCCAGCGCCTCATTCTCTCCAAGAGGATACTATGGTTAACCGTGTCAAGCACAGCACTAAGATCTACAAGCACGAGCACATTCCACTATCTGCAGCCATCAAAAGACCATTGGTAACTTTTAGCAATGTCGCTTCAGTGCTATGGTATTTCCTGAAGCCCGACTGAAACTTTTCAAAGATGTTATTTGTTTCTAATGTATGTAGAAGCTGCTTGTATACAATTTTTTCTAAAATTTTAGCAATAAAGGGCAACTTGTAGATTGGTCTATAATTTTCGGGGAGGGAGATGTCCAGTCCAGGTTTTTTCAATAGTGGAATCACATACACAGTTTTAAAATAATCTGGGACACGGCCGCTGGATAAAGCACTATTAAAAATTGAGAGCAAGCAAGGCCCTACAGAATCCATAACTTTTAGTAAAAACTTTGTCAGTATCACATCAAGAGGACTGTAAGATACTCTCATATGATACCGTTTTGTCAAGTTCCGTAAATGTAATTGGATCAAACTTGTTAAAAGTGTCAAGCTGTGGATAAGGAAAATCTGAGTAAGCAGTACTGGGTGTGATAGAAGCCTGAATTAACTCCACCTTTTCAATAAAATACAATAAAAACACCTCAGAGTCAGCATCACTTTCAGTAGGGTCCGGATTTACCAGAAGATCAACAGTCCTAAATAAAAATCTTGGGTTATGGTGGTGCGAAGAGATAAGTTCTGAAAGATATTTTGTTCTAGCCTCCTTAACCATTCTATTATACTGTCACAGTAGCTCCTTCATGCTAGCATAGTGTACTTGGAGTCCAAATTTCTTCCACCTACGTTCTGCTTTCCTATGTTCCCTTTTTAAGATGCGGGTCCTGTCATTGAGCTAAGGCTGCTTTTTTTCTCTGGCCTTCGACTTAACTTTAAGGGGTGCTATAAGGCAAAGCGGATCCGATTATTGGTATTAGAATACTCAGACAAGGTAGGGCTTTGATTGTAAAAGTGTGCAGAATTGCACCACACTATGGTCATTTAGGATGTGAGAACATATGGCGTGGGATAAGACTGTAGGATTAGCGGGTGACTCACTGTTAAAAACTATACATCTGTGGTCAGATACAGCCATATCCAGTAAATCCACAGTAGAAATTCTCACACCTAAAGTGAAAACAAGGTCTAACGTATGACCACAATAATGTGTTTTACCACATACATTTTGTTTAAAATTAAAAGGATTTGTGATATTTAAAAACTCAGAAGCACAACTATTGATGGGGTTGTCCACATGGATATTAAAATCACCACAAATAACAACTTTGTCATAGTTTAAAACGAGTAGATAGAAATTCCGGGATTTCTACTAAAAAGCTGCCTGGTGGTTTTGGAGGATGGTAAACAATAGCAAATATAATTGGGTTTAGGCTTCTGAGCTTCAAAAGATAAGAATTTCTCACAAGGTACTTTGTAACACAGTTTTTCCAAAACACCAACAAAGCCTCCACCACGAACGCTGACTCTGGGCAGATTAAAACAGTCATTATTTGGGGGGGACAGTAGTACTTTTATTTTAAAGTACAAGTACTTTAAAATAAAAGTCTAATTAGTGAGAGATCTCACATTAAAAAGTGTCTTTTTGATTATATTAGTACATGGTAACTACAGTTGCTTCCTTTGCTTGAATCTGTACGAGATTATTATTATTTACAATATACGATATATAAACTTACGTTCCTTCTCGGCCGCTACGCTCCTCCAACGAACACCGCCTGGCTCTGCCATCCCTTCACACAAAGCAATCCCAGTCCCTGTTCTCATCTGTGACACCACGATGGTGGAACGAGCTACCACACGCCATCAGAGCAGGGGCGTCCCTCTCTAACTTCAAGAAGCTCTTGAAAACTCATCTCTTCCGAGAACACTTCCTCTTATAACACCTCTAACTCCTCACCTCTAACATGCACTTCCTGTGCTCTTCTTCTTCTATCCCCTACAATGATCTTGTATTGATTGCACTTTTTGTTTTGATTGCACTTTTTGTTAACTCTTACTTCCTTCCTTAGGTATCTACCCCATTGATGTGATATGTACTGTGAGCTCTTATTAGTATTTATTGCTGCTCTTACTAGTATGTATTGTCAGTTGTAGATCTGTAGTTGATGCTCTGTTGATGCTTGTATGTTGTTCCTCAAATGTAAGTCGCTTTGGATAAAAGCGTCTGCCAAATGAGTAAATGGAAATGTAAATGTATTCCTGTGTGTCCCATGCACCTTATTAGCCTAAGTTACTTCACAGATAGCTTAAATTACTAGCTCTCACCTTTAGAAGTTCTTCTTTTCTTTTCTTTTTCTTTGCAAAGTAGCCGATCAAGTCCTCAAAGTCCAGCTAGCAACAAGCAAAGCTATATATTTTTCTGGTGGACAGTGACTATGTAATATCATTCCCCTCTGTGATGCTGGATAGTTAGCTGCCAGATTCTGACTGAAGGCTGAAATCCCTGTAATCAATCCCCATAGTGCTCTGGAGTTCTGTTTGGTGACCGGCGTACCTCATTTTCCCTTTCCTTCCTAAAGTAAGCTAACGTTACAGTAAACTTACTAAGGCTGAGCATAACGTTAGCTGGTAGAGTAGACAATGCTTCCAAGCTAACACTGGCTAGCTCGACATCTTCCTCTTCATTTTTTGCTTTTTTGAAAAAGCTACTTTTTAGCAGGTGATTTTTAATTGCAGCTGCTTCTTTCTCTTCCTTATCTATTTTTTTCAGAAATACAAATTAATTCCACTGTTTTAATCTCAATTTGTTCTTACAAAAACTGAACATGAAATCTGTATGGTGTAAACCACCTGCTCTATGCCCATCCACCTTTATCAGTAGCCAATCTCCACAGTACATCGTGGCCTACTTCTAATCATTACCTGGCCAGTCATCAAACTGACATATAAATCAGACAATCATAATGAGACTTAATTTTTAGTAAACAACCTCCATCACAGAGGGCCCCTCTCTGCCCAAGGGCCCCTAGGCACGTGCCCAGGCTGCCCATATGGTTGATCTGGGTCAGCATCTACAGGCCAACTCGGAGAAGCTACACAGACCAAACATATATCAAACGATTCATCTGCTCAAGACAAAGCCCTGTAGGTGTTCTGTTATCAAGTTGTAGGCCTGTAAAGCATGGGAGTGCTTTTGATCATAGGAATGTTGATCAATATTCACTGTTTTTATCAATATTTCAATGTTTTGGAAGCTTTATGTTATTTGGAAAGTAGTTGTATATTATAATTGTATATATTTATTGTATAATATTGTTAAATATTGAAATCTCCCAATAAAAGTGAACATATAAACAGTAAATATGGCCAAAACATCAAAATATTTTTGAAAAATTGTGTAATAACTGTTGCATATTAGTTTCTTTTCATCAAATTTACAGTTACAGTTGTATTCCATGTGAATGAGAAGATATTCAGTTGCATTATAATGAGTTGGATGATGGTTTTGATGGTGATATTGCTATTAAAATATAGATATTTTACATTTTGCATCTCCATTTACTCTTTAATAGCAAAATAAATAGGTTTAGTTGATTCATATTCCTTAGCTTCTGACCTATCAAAGGAGACCAGAATTATGCATTTAGGCCTTATAGTTGAGGAGTTATTCCTGAATCATTTAGGTTATTTTCAGTTTTTTTCCTGGAAATAGGTGTCTGTTTCCAAGTGGTTCCAAACAAAATTAATTAAAGTACTATTTATCTTCTTACAGAGTGATTGTTGAATAAAAAGAGAAAGGGTTAAACAAATCATGTAACGCCAGACATGAATGACACTGAGTTTTTCACATAGGTGTGATATATCTTTTTTAATTCTATAGCTGGATGTGTAAACATGTTTTTTGCTAAAGCGTTATTATTATGTCCATAGATATTATTCACCACCAGGTGCTTGTTATTGATTTTGAGAAGATATTTCATCTACCCTGGGATTCTACCACCTCTCCTTTAAATTTACTGAACAAAATAGCAGCTCCTGCTGAGTGACTGGAGCCATGACTTAAATAAAATTTGCCATAATCCTCACATGAGTGGGTCTCCTATAGAAAAACCAAGTCTGCATTAGAGTGTCTACAAAACGAATAAATAGCCTTCCTTTTAGTGATATTTTGTATGCCTTTAATATTTAGTGAAACAATTTTAGGCTTAATGAAGTTAGCATTTGCCATAATAAAAGAAGAACTAAATAAATTAAATAAGTAGGTTGATGCCTTCAAAACAAGAACAAATGTAACAGAAGATAAGAGCTAACAAAGACTCTTAACCTTTGTAAAAATTAGGAATACACTGAGCACGGAGAGTACCAAAAATAGAACTATTGAGCCATGTTAGACCTACTTGTCAAAGTTTTACATGCCTCAATATCTTAACCAATCTTCATTATAATTGGTAGTAACTTCTTATTCAACATGTTTTACTCCATCGATGAAGGCGACCGGACTTTGACATCTATTTTTCTTTCCTCCCTTACGTGCCTGCTCGACTAAGGGCCACAGTTTGTTTCTGCAGTCTCAGGGTTCAGGTATGCAGAGATTAATTTTTCTTCATGTGTCCGCGTTGTGTGAGTTCTTCCAAATCTTGTGTCTGAAGGTGCGCAGAACTGAACTGTATAATAATTGCATGGGGTGCAGGACTCGTGCACAGTGTCAATCATGAATCCAAGCTTACTTTGATCATCTGGTGCAATCTTGCTCATTATCTTCAGGACTTCTTCTCGTACATTTTCATTTTCTCTTTCCGGGAGGTTGATGAGACCTTTCTTTGACTTGAAACCGGAGCCCTTTCATCTCCTCTTTAACTTTGTTAATGTCCACTTTTGTTTATTTATTGTTCAAAGACGGTGAAACCTTCTTTCAGCTCGTGAATAGCTTTCAGTGTTGCAAACCGATTCGGTCCCATGTGTGTTTTGGTTGACACACATTTTCATCTCAATTCCTAAAATGCACACTGAGGAGCGAGACACTAGGAGGCTTGCTAGAGGAGCTATAAGCGCGGATATGTATCCTTTGCGGAAGTCTTTTCAGCTGCTGTGATATTTAAAAGAGGTGTGACATGCAGCTGGACCAACCCATGACCAGAGCCCGACTCTACAGTGTTCCTTTTGTGATTACAAATTATTTTAGATAAGCCTATTAAAAATGATAAAATGCACAATCAAACATTCTGCCCTTTGACGTTTGTGTAGCCCCTCCTAAAGTTGTTCTAACCACATTTCTTAATTCATTTCACTAATATCACTGATGTTGTTGAATGTGATGTGTGGATGGGCAGCATGATCGTAAAAAATTAACACTGAATAGGGGCTGGCTGGGCAAAGCGTCTTATTAATGACACTGTGCGCATTTATGCACCAGCCACAGCAACATACATTAAAATTTAAATCCCGCGACGCAGCGACAGGATAGGTCAGGATCTTATGTTAATTCATGTTCTGTGTTCTTCTACACATCCACAAGGTCTCACACACAGCCCAGGTTCATCCAGAGAAACTGTTTGGAGTAAAGCAGCCTTCCTCCTGATGAATGCTGAGCTCCATCTGAGCGTCTAAACATGGATTATAGAAGCTAAAAGTTTAATTCTGTTTCTTCTACAGAGTTTCCTCTGGCTGTCCTGTCAAGTTTATTACTACAGGGATGGAAACATTTAAATGACTGGCAGCAGCCTCTGTAATCATCAAAGTAAATCACTCATCACAGTAGGCTAAAGAAATCACCTGGAAAGCTATGGGGTAAAATGTCCAAGCAGGTGCTGGTCTCTAAATCTGATAAAATAATTAGTTGGTGGGGGGTTGGTGGATGATTTATGCATAGCCTAAATGAGTATTCCATTAACGTCTGCTGAAGTCAGATTATTAGGCTGTAATATCAGCCAGAGCATTCAGACCTGATCTGCTGTGTTTCATGTTATAATAATAGTGCCGATGTAGTCTGCATATGCCATTCCAACAGTAGAGTCCTGAGATGACAGTTGGGGCTATATGAGATAAATGTTACTGTAGCATTTCGTAAAGGGACTGATGATGAAACTCTCACCTCAACAGGCAGAGGGCTGAAATCATCTCCTGTTCACAGACAAAAGGCGCACCGCCAAAAAGAAGTTACTGTATTTGTGTGTAGTGAACAGATACTATAATGTTTATTGGAACCTCGAGATGTTTCTAGGTGTTAAAATGTTGATAGACATGTTTCTGGATTGTGAAGATATGATCTGTAGCCTTTAGTGCCAAAAGTTGGTCTGCTCATCTGACAGTGGCAGGCTCAAACAGTGAACAGATGATGCAGCTGTGGAACATGTCATATCTAATTGAAAATGTCAGGTATGAGGAAAGGACATCTCATTTCGTTAAATGCCTGTTTCCTTGACTCCTCTCTCCCTGCGTCTTCTCCTCTACTCCTCGAGCTCACATCTCGGGTGGGAGGGACTAAAACGTGCTGCAAGGAGGCGAGGATCGAGGAGGCACAAATTTGGGAAATGAGAAAGGCCCACTCTTGTCTGCCAGTATGTAACACACTTCCCGGCCCCCCAGAAACAAAGGCAGGTAGGAACCAAAATTAGTCTGCTCTGAGCCAAGGGGGAAGGAAGTAGCAATACTTCATATAAATTAATTAATAACATAACAGTTAGATGCTAAGAATGATAGTAAGATAATTACATATTACAATAAATTTATCTCCATAAGCACAAAAAAGGCATCAAAATGTAGCCACATGCCTTTTCTCTCTCAAAATGGCATAATATTTCTCAGTGCAGGTTTAGTTGTTTGGAGCTGAACATTTATTGATAGGTAACTCACAGTAGTGGTCTCATTGACTCTGTGTTCTAACTACAGGCTGAACAGAGAGTCAATGAGTTCCCTGTCACCAGTTCTTTAACTTGCAAATCAGTTGCTTGGAGTGTGGACACTATGATGGATATGTTTATGCACAGCTACTCAAGCTCTAACTAAGAACACCAAAATTATAGCTGAAAAGCTTTTTTTTTCTTTTAAGAAAATGCACAACAAAAGATCAAATTTTCAGATTACAAGCAGTCTAGCTAAATACCTCAGTTGGTTGAGTGTCAGTCTCTGGAGTAGTACTGTTGTGGGTTCAAATCCCACCTGCGCCAACAGTGATAATAGCTGTAAATGTAAAACGGCCATCTGCCTCGACCGGTTGGGGTTGAGAGAGAGAGAGAGAGAGAGAGAGGGATGGAAGGAGAGAGAGAGGGGAGGGAGGCAGCCCACACAATATCCACACAGAGGTACAGACAGTAAAGGTGATGTTGATATAGACTGAATCAAAAATGGTACAGATATGTATAGTAGTTTTAATGGTAACAATAATTGTAGCAGAGGGTGTCGAGCAGGAACACGGGGGCAGCAGGTGACTCGCAACCACAGATCCAGACTCCACAGCTCCAGAGCCAGAAAACCTGCAGGAAGTGATAGGAGGAGAGAGGAGAGGGACGAGAAAGCACAAGACTACCAGAAAGGGGAGAAGTTGTGTTAGTAACATGCAATAATGGGATGAGGAAATCCCCCGGCAGTCTAGGCCTATAGCAGCATAACTAAGGGATGGTTCAGGACTCACCTGAGCCAGCCCTAACTATAAGCTTTATCAAAGAGGAAAGTCTTAAGCCTACTCTTAAATGTGGAGATGGTGTCTGCCTCCTGAACCCAAACTGGAACCTGGTTCCACAGGAGAGGAGCTTGATAG
>NC_060161.1:6400574-6407607 GCF_021292245.1 Micropterus dolomieu
CAATAATTGTAGCAGAGGGTGTCGAGCAGGAACACGGGGGCAGCAGGTGACTCGCAACCACAGATCCAGACTCCACAGCTCCAGAGCCAGAAAACCTGCAGGAAGTGATAGGAGGAGAGAGGAGAGGGACGAGAAAGCACAAGACTACTGGAAAGGGGAGAAGTTGTGTTAGTAACATGCAATAATGGGATGAGGTTGCATACAGAGGGAGAGAAAGTAGAGGAGAGAGGAGCTCAGTGCATCATGGGAAATCCCCCGGCAGTCTAGGCCTATAGCAGCATAACTAAGGGATGGTTCAGGACACACCTGAGCCAGCCCTAACTATAAGCTTTATCAGAGAGGAAAGTCTTAAGCCTACTCTTAAATGTGGAGATGGTGTCTGCCTCCTGAACCCAAACTGGAACCTGGTTCCACAGGAGAGGAGCTTGATAGCTGAATGCTCTGGCTCCTAGTCTACTTTTGGAGACTCTAGGAACCCTGCATTCTGGGAGCGCAGTGCTCTGGTGGGGTAGTAAGGTACTATGAGCTCTTTAAGATAAGATGGTGCCTGACCATTAAGAGCTTTGTAGGTAAGAAGAATGATTTTAAATTCTATTCTGGATTTTACTGGAAGCCAATGCAGAGAAGCTAAGACAGGAGAAATATGATCTTTGTTCATCACCACTCACCTCCACACAAGCCAGAAGCTGGGAGGAGCTGCTGCCTGTCTGTCTGTGTGTTGTGCTGCTGCAGGGAGACGCCGAGGGAGGGAGAGGAGAGAGACAGAGAGAGACAGAGAGAGAAAGGGAATTGGAACTTGACAAAATCTCATCTTCCGACCTGATATTTAGTTTTTTTGGTCAATAAATAGGTTTGTTTGACAGGGAAGCTGTGCGAAAACATGAATAAATAAACTGTATATTCATCTATTTAAATCACCCCAGAAAAAAGCAATTTCTCTTGAGGAAGAAAAAGGGCAGCTGCTGAAGTCCCTTTTTATATCTATGTGTGCCTGGCACAGCGACTCTCTAAAAATGGGGAGACGCTTTACCCTGGTTCACCCACCTGAAAACTCAATAAATGTATCGCCCAAAACTCTGCCCGCAAACAGCAGTGCTCTCAGTTATTGTACACACAAGGTTTTAATGTGCTTCATGTGTTTCCCCAGGTGTGGACACTGATCGTGGAACAGTTTTTCAAGTTGAAATGAGGGTTGCAACGGTATAATCAGTTGCACCCCCATGGTCACGTTAAAGTGTAATATATACTTCTGCGTCAAATCGACGGCGTAGGCTATGGGGCTACGCAGAGGTTACGCAGAGGCTACGCTGTCGCCTGACGTGCACCTCCTCAAAAATGTAACTACACGTCGAGTCGACGCGGACCATAAGCTCTGTGATTGGTCGGCTGGGTAGCCTCGCAATGCCTCCGAGCTGACCGGAAGTACCCCGCGCTTTGAAGTAACATTTACTAGCGGCCAAAACGGCGGCTGTAACACAGTGAATATAATATAATATTTGACCGTCGCAAACCGAGCAAATGACTCGTTTCGCCCTCAGAATGTGATCCATTTGGTCGGTAACATTTGAAAACGTGCACATATACAATTTTACCCAAATTTACGTTAGCGGAGCGCTAAATCGGAAGTTAGCCTGCAGTAACACTGTAGCGCTACTGCCGACTAGCGTTTGGGGTGTAATTGCAGAATGACGGACACACCTACGCACAAGTATTAATGGATGGCTACATGCGTAGCCTACGGCGTAGGTACGCATGTAGACCCTATGCAGGAGTTTAAATGGGCCATAAGTCAGCACTTCAAAGTGCCGCATGAAGTTTGTTTGTTCATAACTTTGTTTCTGCTTCTCCCAAGTGGCAAAAAAATGCAGTTGATGCAGGTTTAAACACTTTGTTGAGCATTAACGCATTACTGTAATACTTTCTCCAGTAACTAGTAGTGTAAGGGATTACTATTTCCAAAACACTAATTGTCCAGTTCTCTACTGAGCTACCTTCTATAGCTCAATAAACTCCCCACTGGAAGGGTTTCAGGACAAGTACGGCGGATACAACTCAAGTCTCATTATGGGCTTAATTGTGCACACATACACAAACTAGGTAGCCTGAATGCTATCGCTACGATAGCCTGTTAGTTAGTCTAGTTAGTTTTGTTAGGTTGTAAACCTGCAATGAAAACACAAACACCAGAATTACCTAATAATTTTACCCAGTCATGTGATATTAATTTTTCATCTGAATTACTAGCCATGCTAGTTTATAGTCAAGGCGTACCAGTCCTGAACATCAACTAAATGAAAATGAAACCTAAAGGTGAAACGCCGTACCTAATTAAGCATACACAGAAAATATAGTCTGGAGACTAGGAATAATAAACAAATCTTTAACCTAGCAAGAAGATAACATATATGGCTTCGTTTGGAATAAGTCGGTAAATGTACACACTTATTTCTCGGATACTCCAGAACATAATAATAACACCCATCACTTATGATATATATGTAAACCACTAGTCATACCTGCTGGAAAGCTCTACAATAATAATATTACAGCTACTAATCCAAGTCCCTCCACTGTGACCCATCCACCATTGTGTCCCTGAGCAAGACACTTAACTCCTAGTTGCTCCAGAGGTGTGCGACCTCTGACATGTATAGCAATTGTAAGTAGCTTTGGATAAAAGCGTCGGCTAAATGAATACATGTAATGTGTCTGGCGGTGAACTAGCATCTTGGTGCCGCCGGAGAAAAGCAACTGCAGCCGTTTTGTTTCCATGAGGTTTTAATGGCATGTGACATGGTGACATTTTGCAGCGCAGGTGACACAATTTCATCACATTAAGTCAGCACTGCAAGTGCCGCATGAAGTTTGTTTGTTCATAACTTTGTTTCTGCTTCTCCCAAGTGGCAAAAAAATGCAGTTAATGCAGGTTTAAACACTGATTAACGTGTTGGGCATCAACACATTACTGTAATAATTTCTCCAGTAACTAGTAGTATAAGGTATTACTATTTCCAAAACAGTAATAATATTAGAGCTACTAATCCAATTACTGCTCACTGTGTTACTGCATTGCCAGAACTTTTTCATCTCCAGAAGCCAAACCTTGGCTGCTAGCCAAAAAGCTAAAGGAATATGGAGAACAAGAGCTTAAGTATTGCCATTTTTGAGTCACAGTGTAAGATGTAAGCAACATTGCCGTCCGTTGTAAACTTTGTGCAACCAGCAAAAGGCTTTCAACCGCAAACAATTCATCAAATTTATTGAAGTATCCGCTAAAGCAGCATCGCAATATGAAACTTGCCGAAAAAAACTCCAGCCACTTTTTTTAAGCAACGTTTTATGTTTTGTAAAAACACTGAATTCTGCTCTTATAAATGCATGTGCAGAGAAACTGTTCATTAGTTAGTTAGTTTTTAAATTTTTTTAAATACATACACTATACTGTACAGCATCATCTGGCTGTTGATGGCTCCTAAGGTTAATTATTGTTCCAGTAAAGTGGATTAATTTCTGAAATGAGTTGATGAACAGGTTGTCTGTCACTATTTAGTAATATAAAGTAATATATTAACGTAATGAGTAATGTAACTAGCTACTTTTAATACCCAGTAATAAGTAAAGTAATATTATTACTTTTTTAAGGAGTAATAAGTACAAAGTAACTTATTACAATTCCTGTGTAACTTGCCCTCACTAAATACACAAAAAAGTTATGATGATAAAGTGTTACAAAGAGATTTCCTTTGCTTTTTGTATAGGCAGTGACTACTACCATCCTCCACAGTAACTAACAGTGCACATAAAGTGTAAAAGAATGTAGGAGAGAACCATTAGGAAAGGTGTGTTACGTGCAATAAACTTGTGTCATGATCAGGTGGTTTTATATCACGCTCGTTCGTCTTATCTACTTCAATCCTGCTATCGCTTACGTTTCTCTACACCCTGACACTGGGTGGATATGTTTAGAAAGAGCTAATCCACTTTATAGAGTGTACGTAGGGCACCATTTCGCGTGTATCCATTTCGCATTTTCAACAATTGGATTTAAGCATTTTGTGTCATACTTCACTGACGGACACCAATGTAATCTGATCATGGCGTTTTCTTCACATTTCCTGATTATCTCTGCTCTACTCATCTGCTTATGTTCTAGTAATGGTAAGATTCATGAGACACATTTTTTCTCATGTCTTCACTGTATGTTTATTATATCCTCTACATAGGATCTTTCTTGAAATGGTTCTTTCAGTCATTCATGTGTTGATGAGTAAAGTACTTTTTTTGTCAGTTCTTCTCAAATCCAGTTACAAATTAGAGTTCTGACACTCCCCGGTCAAACTTTCTTGAAAATCACAGAGCAGATACATTTATTCATGTCAAACACCTGAGTTGGCACACTCACATGTGGTTACGGTTAAGTGACTTCGTCTGGAGACATGACAGCTGTAGTTTTATGTGGTTGTAAACGGCCCTTGGTGCCATTTACTCTCCTGCTTACCATTCTTCTGGTTTCTTGATCTCTTCTGTATTGTCATTGTCTATTAATTACGTTTGTATGTAAATGTTTTTTCCAAACATGTTTTGGACGGAAAATAATTGCTGCTTGGATAATGCTCACTAGTAATGGATTTTCAAGTCCAAAAGGTGTTTTTGTAATACATAGGAATTAAATGGAGATGGTGGGAATGGATTTGGGGCATACAGAATGCAGGGCTTTGACACGAGACTCTTGCGTCCTGCATGTGGTTAGGCTTAAAGTCGAGATAAAATGGAAAAAGGCCCTCTTAACCCTTTTAGGTCACATCCTTGGTCATATTGTGCGCCTATTTAACATCATAAAAATACAAACAATCTTTGTATTTCTTTGTATTTTTATATTAAAATCCAATCACATTTTATTCTTGTAAAACAAAATATGACATGTGTTTATGTAAGCCTGAACCAACCAATTTTCAACCAATAATATCATCACACCCACCCATGAATCAATTTTAAACTTTTAGCAGCACTAGCTAGCTAGTAGAGACCGGCGCGGGACTGTTGTCTTGATCCCGCTCCCGTTGATTTTGGTGACCATTACCTCCCGCTCCCGCAACATGTGTGTTACTCTACCGCCCATTCCCGCAACATGTCTATCCACTCCCACCCGCACCCGCATACATTGTGACATGCAGAGTAAAAAAGGGACACAAATAGGCTATGCTAAATGTTCAGAAAAACCAACATAAATCATTGCATTCATTTTTGTCAGTAAGAACTGAGAAGTTTTCCAAATTTCAGACTTGCCTTGCTTTGGTCTTGTATTGTATAAACCCGTGTGACAGAAGCCAGCGAGGCTGTGCAGTGAGTAAACCTCACTCCCGACACCTTAAGACACACGCTGGCAACCAACGCCAGTGGCCACAGGCTTTAGCCTCCTCTTCAGCATGTCCGCCTCCCGTACCGGAGGCCACCTGTTTGAGTCTGGTCCGTGCAGTACATTGTCAGAGGCAGCCGCACACACTCACTTTTATCTTATTTTCAACTTTGTTTGTTGACTCCATCTTATCAGCGCTACTGTGACATGAATGAAGCCCTCCATTCAATGTCGAGGCTTGAGTCTCCACTAAAACTGTGGGCATTGGTGTTGGGAGTCTGTTTATAGTTATACTGACTGACAATGGTGTAACAACATGAGGGAAGCTAGAAGTGGTCTGTCTGATGTTCTGCTCTATGGACTGTATCAGTTTCCTGTCTGATATCCAAGTCATAGATTTCCAGTCTGGCACGAGCAGCCTCCATGTCCATTTCTGCTTGTAGACGCTCAAATTCAGACCTCTTCATGTCTAACTCCTTCCTATGTTGTTCTTCCATTATTCTGAATTTCTTCCTATTTTCTTAATAAATAATAAATTTATCATATTTTTTTCACTCTGTCAACACACACATAAACAAATGTGGAGAGATGTCAGTGATAGATCACCACAGCGTAGCGTCCCAAGCTGTGTGTGTGTATAGGGTGGTGATGGTGCAATGGATAAGCACATGCCTTTGGTGTGGGTTCAATCTTGGTTTCAATCCTCCACTGTGACCCATCCACCATTGTGTCCCTGAGCAAGACACTTAACTCCTAGTTGCTCCAGAGGTGTGCGACCTCTGACATGTATAGCAATTGCAAGTCGCTTTGGATAAAAGCGTCGGCTAAATGAATACATGTAATGTGTCTGGCGGTGAACTAGCATCTTGGTGCCGCCGGAGAAAATCAACTGCAGCCGTTTTGTTTCCATGAGGTTTTAATGGCATGTGACATGGTGACATTTTGCAGCGCAGGTGACACAATTTCATCACATTAAGTCAGCACTGCAAGTGCCGCATGAAGTTTGTTTGTTCATAACTTTGTTTCTGCTTCTCCCAAGTGGCAAAAAAATGCAGTTAATGCAGGTTTAAACACTTATTAACGTGTTGGGCATCAACGCATTACTGTAATAATTTCTCCAGTAACTAGTAGTATAAGGGATTACTATTTCCAAAACAGTAATAATATTAGAGCTACTAATCCAATTACTGCTCACTGTGTTACTGCATTGCCAGAACTTTTTCATCTCCAGAAGCCAAACCTTGGCTGCTAGCCAAAAAGCTAAAGGAATATGGAGAACAAGAGGGAGAGGCGTTTTTTCAACAGCTTAAGTATTGCCATTTTTGAGTCACAGTGTAAGATGTAAGCAACATTGCCGTCCGTTGTAAACTTTGTGCAACCAGCAAAAGGCTTTCAACCGCAAACAATTCATCAAATTTATTGAAGTATCCACTAAAGCAGCATCGCAATATGAAACTTGCCGAAAAAAACTCCAGCCACTTTTTTTAAGCTACGTATTATGTTTTGTAAAAACACTGAATTCTGCTCTTATAAATGCAAGTGCAGAAAAACAGTTCATTAGTTAGTTAGTTTTTAAAAATTTTTAAATACATACACTATACTGTACAGCATCATCTGGCTGTTGATGGCTCCTAAGGTTAATTATTGTTCCAGTAAAGTGGATTAATTTCTGAAATG
>NC_060161.1:6407707-6412480 GCF_021292245.1 Micropterus dolomieu
ATGTTCTAGTAATGGTAAGATTCATGAGACACATTTTTTCTCATGTCTTCACTGTATGTTTATTATATCCTCTACATAGGATCTTTCTTGAAATGGTTGTTTCAGTCATTCATGTGTTGATGAGTAAAGTACTTTTTTTGTCAGTTTTTCTCAAATCCAGTTACAAATTAGAGTTCTGACACTCCCCGGTCAAACTTTCTTAAAAAATCACAGAGCAGATACAATTATTCATGTCAAACACCTGAGTTGGCACACTCACATGTGGTTACGGTTAAGTGACTTCGTCTGGAGACATGACAGCTGTAGTTTTATGTGGTTGTAAACGTCCCTTGGTGCCATTTACTCTCCTGCTTACCATTCTTCTGGTTTCTTGATCTCTTCTGTATTGTCATTGTCTATTAATTACGTTTGTATGTAAATGTTTTTTCCAAACATGTTTTGGACGGAAAATAATTGCTGCTTGGATAATGCTCACTAGTAATGGATTTTCAAGTCCAAAAGGTGTTTTTGTAATACATAGGAATTAAATGGAGATGGTGGGAATGGATTTGGGGCATACAGAATGCAGGGCTTTGACACGAGACTCTTGCGTCCTGCATGTGGTTAGGCTTAAAGTCGAAATAAAATGGAAAAAGGCCCTCTTAACCCTTTTAGGTCACATCCTTGGTCATATTGTGCGCCTATTTAACAACATAAAAATACAAACAATCTTTGTATTTCTTTGTATTTTTATATTAAAATCCAATCATGTTTTATTCTTATAAAACAAAATATGACATGTGCTTATGTAAGCCTGAACCAACCAATTTTCAACCAATAATATCATCACATCCTTTTAGCAGCATTAGCTGGCTAGTAGAAACCAGCGCGGGACTGTTTTCTTGATCCCGATCCCGTTGATTTTGGTGAGCAGAGTTATAAATGAAAGGAGCTTGTGGTTATGGAGATCTGAAATGAATGTATGTCTATGGGAGTGTTATTTGATTTCCATTTAATAGCGCTACCTAGAGGCCGATTGACGGCAAAATTCACACAGGCCCTCAGAAGGCCGTGGCAGATAAGGTCCCCGAGTTTGGTGTAGATCGGACATTGCAAACGTAAGATCTGACATGACATCCTGTTTTTAGCGTTTGCGGAAACATTTGTTAGCTTGTAATTGGGACAATTTTTGGTGCATCAAGATTTCCTCTACAAACTTTCTTCGGCTCGGTCCAGAGATCGTCCGTGCCAAGTTTCGTGGCGATCGGACTTGTGGCTTCGTCGGAGTTAATTAAAATAGGTTTTCCAGTTTTTGCAATTTAGCAAAATGAAAACGTCATCGCACAGAGGCATGTCCTATATCATAGGAATCGGCAGCATTCTTCAAACACGTAGACATAAGGTTTATGAATGTGCGATGTAGTGGGCCGTAGTTATGAGGCAAAATGTCCTTTGGTTGAAAATCCCACTGAAATGAATGGGATTGTCTGACGGTACTTGAGCTTCAATTATAGCGCAACCTTTAGGCCGAATTGCAGGTGTCATAAGGGCCCCATGGGGAACACTTGACCCAAATTTGGTGTCAATCGGACTTGTGGTTATGGAGATAAAATGCATGTAAATGGGATTTCTTTTTACGTCTTTAATGTGCAATAACAGCGCCACCTATGGGCATATTTGGGTGAACATTGGTGCCTGTAGTAAGGGGAACATGCTGAACAATTCTGGTTTCATGAATGTGACTTGTGGTTATAGAGGAACAATTGTTTAGGATTCAATAGCGCCACCTAGGGGCGAGTTGCACCAAATTTTGCACAGGCCCCCAGGGGGCATCCCACATTAATTCTCTAAAAGTTTGGTGTCGATCGGCCATTCCAAAGCAAAGATATGACATCATTTCCTGTTAGTAGCATTTTTTGCAAAGATATATTAGCATATAATTGCGATATTTTTTGTCGGATCATAATTTCCTCTACAAACTTTCATCAGCTTGGTCCAGAGATTATGCATGCTACGTTTGGTGTCGATCGGACTTGCAGCTTCGGAGGAGTTAATTAAAATAAGTTTTTCAGTTTTCGCCTAGCCTATACCACAAGATTCAGCTGAACCCCCGGAACACGTGGATATAAGGTTTTTGATATCCGCCTGAGTCAAAAGCACATTTTGACTATTTACTTTATGCAATGGTAAAAAAAATAAATAAATGGAAAAATAAATTTAAAAAAATCTGAAACACCTTGTTTGTTGTTCAGTATACAGTAAAGTTTTTCATTATATTCGGTTTCGGCTTCAGCCATAAACCAAACTTTGGTCCATGCCTAATTTTATTCAAACTGTCACTGTTTCTGATCATTTGATGATCTGATTATTCTGATCATTCATCAAATTGCCCTGAAAATGATCCCAGAAATCTCATTCGCATCTGTTGTGGTGGTTACAGTTGTGGTGTGGACTACGCCATCCACTAGAGTTCAATATTACGATAAAGTTATTGTTTTAGTTCAGTCATTCTTGGTGTAGATTGCACTTTAGAGTAATCCAACCTGCGTCTGACTTTGATATTGTCCGTGGAAGAAAGGGGAGAATCTAGACTAGGGAATGCTGGGTACACTAAGTAGTGCTATTCCTCTAATGTCACCTGAAACTTTACACAAATTTCAAACTAAGCACTTTCACCTCACTTCAAATGACAGACATTTCTGTCAATCTGTTTTTTTATAAAGTCCTTTTTTGTTTTGTACTACCTAATTTGTTTCCTTCATGGAAAATATCAACAGTAATAATGTATTGCCAAGTTTTACTTCACTGTGGTAAGGTATAAGGTAGATTTATTTGTCAAATTAAAATAGGTTGCAAAATGAAATTGAGTTTGTGACTCCCTTCTGCCAAGTATCAGAAACAAAACAAAAAGAAAGACACAAAACAAACACTGACAACAAATACACTACACACAATGGCACTATACATTATGGCCATCAATGTGAAATTGATAAAAAATAATTTGATACATACAAAATACAAAACATCGCATTCACCAATTCCACACATTCATACACTGAGCCTAAGTGCTCAAACAGAAACTAACATTCACACACATTCATACTGATGGAACAGCCACCTTGGGCAATTCAGGGTTCAATGTCTTACCCAAGGACACTTCGACATGGGAGGTTTGAACTGCTAACCTTCAGATTAACGGGCAACCCGCTCTACCTCCTGGGCCACAGCTGCCCCCATGGCCCCACGTCCCCATGTGTTATCAACACTGCAAAAACTTTAATATGCAAATGACAGTTAAAGATGGGAAAAGGCTTCACTTTGTGTTTAAAAGTGGTGGGGACGGAGACAGGGCTCAGGTTAGAGCTGTAACAAAACACTTAAGACCTTCTGCACAAATTTACAGTGGAAATGACTTTACACAAAATTCAAGTGGCTGGTGACAATTCAGAATAAAATATAATGGAATTTAATGCAGTAATCAGTAAATTGTGTTTTTAGCTTAGTTATTTTCTACATACTTTCTTACATTTTTTATTTAACATTTCTTGTTGCAAGCTATTTTTCAGAACATTTTCAAAAGATGCTTTCAAACCAATCACAACATCACAAGAATTTAACAGCTATCACCAGTTGATATGCTGCTAGATTTGTTCTTGTACCATTATGAAAACCGCATTAATATGCAATGCATCTGGCCATGCCTTCAACATCACTCACTTTGTCATTTCTTGGCCCACCTCTCTGGGTATTTGTTGGAGGAAAGTTCAGGTGCATTTCAGACTGGTGTAGTCAAATTCAATGTAATATATTTAGAAATTCAATTAGGTCAAAGATCTCTTTAAAGCAACCTCTACACCGTTTCATCTTTTTTTACTTTCTATTCCCAGAATATTCCACAATGTATGATCACCAGCTGTCGACGACCACATTACCAGACGTAACTGCTCAGACAGACACATTAACATCACAGCCTTCGGAGACCCTATCAACATCTCAACCTACAGGTCCAACAGACACATTAACCTCTGAGCCTACTGGTACCACCTCAGTACCTGAATTAACAGGTCATACTGATTCAATTAAGTCTGGACTTGTTGTGACAACGTCTGTCCCTGAACCAACCAATCCCACTGACATAACAACCGCTGAGCCTGACGAGACAACCACATTACCAGACGTAACTGCTCAGACAGACACATTAACATCACAGCCTTCGGAGACCCTATCAACATCTCAACCTACAGATTCTACAGATACAGTAACGTCTGAACCTACTGGTACCACCTCTGTACCTGAATTAACAGGTCATACTGATTCAATTACGTCTGGACTTGTTGTGACAACGTCTGTCCCTGAATCAACCAATCCCACTGACATAACAACCGCTGAGCCTGACGAGACAACCACATTACCAGACGTAACTGCTCAGACAGACACATTAACATCACAGCCTTCGGAGACCATATCAACATCTCAACCTACAGGTCCAACAGACACATTAACCTCTGAGCCTGCTGAGAGTACGACAGTACCTGAACCAACTGGACAGACCATCACATTAACATCAGAGTCTGCAGAGATCACTCTGCCATCTGAAACTACAGATTCTACAGATACAGTAACATCTGAACCTACTGGTACCACCTCTGTACCTGAATTAACAGGTCATACTGATTCAATTACGTCTGGACTTGTTGTGACAACGTCTGTCCCTGAATCAACCAATCCCACTGACATAACAACCGCTGAGCCTGACGAGACAACCACATTACCAGACGTAACTGCTCAGACAGA